>NC_025994.2:81528063-81543063 GCF_000442705.2 Elaeis guineensis
CTTGGACGTGATGGGGAAACCTCATGCTTGATCTCTCCAAATCCGTCGTTCTTGCGGATCGGGCTTGGGGGATGTCTATTGCCGATTGGGTTTAGACATGATGGAACTTCATGCTTGATCTCTTCAAATCTATTGTCGTTAGGGATTGGACTTGGGAGATGCTTATGTCCGATTGGATTTGGACCTGATGGAATCTTATACTTGATTTCTCCAAATCCATTGTTGTTGGGGATCGGACTTGGGGGATGTGGATTGCCGATTGAGTTTGGATTTGATGGAACTTCATGCTTGATCTCTCCAAATCCATTGTCATGGGAGATCGAACTTGGACTTGGGGGATGCCCATTGTGAATCGGGTTTGGGCCTGAGGGAACATCATGATTGATCTCTCCAAATCCATCATCGTCGGGGATCGCACTTGAGGGATGCCCATTACCGATTGGGTTTGGACTTGATGGAACCTTATGCTTGATCTCTCCAAATCCATTGTTGACCGAGTTCAAACTTGAGGGATGTCCATTGTGAATCGGGTTTGGGCTTGAGAGAACATCATGGTTGATCTCTCCAAATCCATCGTGCACCAAGTTTGGGCTTCTTGAAATTTTGTGCACAGGCTCTTCAAATACATTTGAAGCTAAATACGGATTCTCAAAAACCTCTTCCTTCTCTATTAGAACATGTGTTAAAGTATTAAGCAAACGTTAGATATCCTCCCATGAAAACATAACCTGGAGCTTAATTAGATATAAAAGAAATAAAGTGTGTTTCTATCTTTTTTTTAAAAAAAAAGTCTAATAAAAAGGAAGAGAGAGAGAGAGAGAGCACCGGAGGAGCTTCATAGGTTTGGTGGTGTATACCTTGAAGAAGGGGCCTTCTTCCGCCCCCAACTCTGATGCCAAAGGCATTACCAAGAGACAACACCAACACTAGTACTATAAGCGAGACTACTGTACTCTCTCGCACCATGGCTCTATTCTCTCAAGATTTCTTAGTAGAGATGGCAGTGATCTGCGGTAGAACAATTCTACCATGTTTCACTGATGAAAGCTCCTCTATTTATCGAGGATTAAACGTCCCAAATAGGAGACTATTCATTCTCCAGATCAGATATCGATAGGCCCAAATAGGAAACCATTTATTCTCTTGATATGCTGGGGCAGGGCCATAGGGGTATAAATAGCAAGTTTCTAAAAAATATAGAGATATGTTCGAACTGAATGTTTTAATTAGTTATTGACGTAGTACTTGGGGGCAAAAAATGAAAGCAAAAAGCTTCCATTGGAGGCAGGAAATTTATAAGAACCCATTTTTTGAGAATCAATATAATACGGCCCAGTACAAGAGAAATAATTCTTTGATCTAACCATTTTGGAATTGAAACAAGATCCAGGACTAGTGCTCTAACAGATGGTTTGGATAATATAACTAAAGGCCGTCAAAAGAAAAGAAAACATTTTTTCCCTTTACCTTTTAGGATGGTGGTTTTAGAAAATTGGATGGTGTGTCCCTGAAAATCCAGAGGTGGAGCCAAGTTAAGTCTTGATTGAAGAATGATGGAAATTAACCTGGAGATAGCAAACACTGACCTAACTTAAATTTTTTTGCCCAGTTGGGCTGTTATCATTATAAAAGTTAGTATAAATAAAATGAAAGGAGTGAAGGGAAACACAAGATGTTGATATAAGAAAGAATCAAAAAAAAAAAAAAAAACACAGCATGTTGGCTTCTCTTCTATCCCCAGTTTGCTATCTCACTCTCGGCTAGGGGTGGCAATGGGCCGAGAGAGGTCAGGTCGAAGTGGGTTCGGGCCAGTAAAACTCGCAGCTCATAGCCAACACATTTATAATCAGGTTGCAAAATTTAGACCCATACCTAACCCATTTGTTTTTCATGAGCCCGAACCTGCCCACCAACCTATTAAAATTTTTACTTGTTGTTTATATATAACTAAAAGATAAAACAAAGCATAGCATGCAAATATCATAAAAAAATATATTTAACTTTCCAAGTTATTATCACGAGCTTTAAAAATTTAGAATATATCACAATAAAAGCTAGTTAAGGACTAATTAAAATGCAACAAAAAGAATAGATATATCAGCACATTCAACGGGTCTGAGAGCTGGTTAAATCCTACATATGCTTGGTTTCATAGATTAGGAAGAATCTTTTATTGACAAAATCTTAAATTCTATGGTTGCTTGGTTTCACATGTTAGGAAAGGCTTAATTACTAAATTAGTCACTGAGGTTTGGACTAAAAATTAAGTCCTAACCTTTTAAAAGTTGCAACATCATTCCTAACTTTACGTAAACATTTGAGATATTATCATCACTTTTTCAATTGCTAATCAAATGGAGCCGCACAGGCGGCATATTTTTCATGACGTGGCAAGGAGAAGTAATTTATTGGGATGAGATGCAGTAAAGAAAGATAATTAAAAAAAAAAAATTCACGTCAGTGGGTTGTTGGAGAAAAAATTTCCACCAAAATAAGAGAGAGGAGAACGTATGGTGAAAGAATAAGAGATCGAAAGAGAGAATAAAAAGAATTTGCTTGGTTTGCTAAGCCTTGAACTGAAGTCAATACTCCAACATTGAGTTCATCAAGAATAGTGCTTGGACCAATCACTGGTACTCACTTGCCACAGTCCCGTAGAACATTGGCATCTTCATGTTGATCTTGACCGGCACAATCTCGTCAACTAGCTCCACAAACAGCAGGCTAAAACTCAATAGGTATGACTCCCGACACGTTGTCCGCTCCAGACACACCGCAAGGCCCTAAACAACCCCCGCCGCGTGGTCTTGACATTCCGCTCTCGATTCCTAGTTAGCTGTATTGCCTTGATCCGTGACATCATCTCTGCCAATAGGCTTAGACTGTACATCACTATCGACATCAGCTATCCGGGCATTGCACATAGGATGGTAGGATCTGTTGCTCTTGATCTCTCCATCTGAGATCGACCGTCGTGATAGATATGGTCGAGATAAGATCATCATGGAGCTTTGCTCGAACATCTGCAAAGAAGTCCTCACCGAGGGCGTTTTCCGATAAAGACCCTTCGACGTTCAAGTCAGAAGATGGAGAACAATGAAAGAAGAGAGCGAGGAGTCGATTGCGTACTTTGAAGGTCTCGGAGCTTTTATTTATAGGAGAGGAGTTGGAGTCGTATCCATCTCGAAGTCCTAATAATTTTTGGATTTGTCACACAAATTGATTCGGATAAGATATTTTTCTTTTACTGAAAACTCAATCGCGAAGAAATTCCATTCTATCTGGACTTTTTCAATTTGAGAGAGAGACGGATCTGGTGAGGAGCTTAGCTCGGCTACAGACGAGCTATAATAGATCGTCTGGGGTCAAGGTTCTGGAGTCCGTAAAGTAGGTATTTGAACTCAAGTTGTCTAAAATTGATCGAGCATGTATAAGCTATGATAGATTGTCTGAGGACGAGGTGAACCAGAATTAGGCTGCGGCTAACTTGGTAGGTCATGCCCAGTGACCTTCATCTGTAGTATATCCATAATCTAATAGTCATCATCTTCTATAGCTCGGTCAGTGCTGAGGATATAAAAGCTGAGGTCGAGATACAGATCCACAACAGATACCCCTCACTATCGAAGCCGAGCTATCCATAAGTCGGTTGAAGAGAGTACCAGTTGAGATTGAGGCTGATTTGATCTCGTCGAATCGTACTCCGTTGACATGTGTCAAAGATCGGCTTACTGAGGCGAACCACCTTCAAATCTGGACCATTAATTCTTTGGATCTACTAGAGTCACATTTTAACCAAGCAAAGGTGACCATTTGTCGAGCATCGATGGGGGGAGATGAATCAACAGTAGATCGAGGTTGTCCCGACCTTTTATAAATTGCCAATTGCTATTGCTGGGGCTTCCACCACTTTGTCGCTTTCCTCTTTTTGAGCTCAGGGAGTGATTTCTAGGCGATTTTCAATGAACCTCCGATAATCACCACTGGTTGATGCATTCATCCTTGATGTAGCCGAATTCTATTGTCCTTGACTGTAGACAAACTTCGATCACCAAATTCGCAGTCCTGTCCCTTGGCCAGCTCGATCATCAAATTTTGGTAGACCTCTTTTCTTTTTCTGCTTCACTTAGAAATATCTGGAGATGAGCGCATCAAGCTCATCTTTGACTTTCTTGGTCTTCAGCCGGAGGGTCGGCCAAGGTCAATCCCTCCGATGTCGGTTCCCCCTCGGATGAATCCGAGGTCGAAGAGAAGGTCCAATCCTTGAAGGCTAAGTTGAAGTTGATGGAGACCGATGTCGCACAGGCTCGGAGCCAGGCTGAAGCTCGGCTGACTGAAGGGCTTCGATCGACAGCAGGTCAATGGGAGAAGAAACCTGAGCAAGAAAAGGCTACCGTCGTGGAAGCGTTCTGTTCTTTTGAAGAGTTCACCAGGATAAAGCTGGAGTTTTGCTTTGGAGTCATACATGCAAGGCCTTGCTGATCATAAGGCTCGGGTCCGACGTCTTTTCTTAGATATCAACTTCAACTTGCTGGAAGCCGACAATGAGGATGGCGAAGATGGAGATGAGGTGGAGAGAGCTAAAAAAGATGCTTTTGCCCCCCAGTCCTTGCCTGTAGTCGAGACTTTCGAGCTAGGAGCTCCCACCGAGTAAGGTGCCGTTGCTCCAGTTGAAGCTTAGGACTTTTTTTTTACTTCTTTTTGTAATTAAGTTCGGGTATACTCGAGAACTGATCTTTGAAAGCTTTTTAAATATTTTTATTTCCTTTTTCAAGTTATTGAGTTCGGTCTTCAATGAATTTTTATTCTCATCTTTGGTATTTGAGGGTTTTGTCTGAAGTTATGTTGAGCTTCGTTTGGAGTTTGGTGCATCATCGTCCATTTTATCTTGATCCGAAAATGAAGTGTTTTGCGATAGGCATCGGCTTTTGCCACCCTCCGATGTTGATATTCAAGGTTTTGCAATAGGAGGAAGAGTGCCGCAGTCAATCAGTGTTCTAAGGTCTCTACTTCAGCTTGTTCAAAGATAGGGGATGCCCGTTGGCTGACGTGAGCTTTTATTGACCTCTCACTCAACCTATCTGAGGATAAAGAGTGTACGGAGATTGAGTGGAGATGCGCACCACTCCTCTGCTATGATCGAGGAGTGCACAATGGAAATCGAGTGGAGAATCATATGGAGATGCATACCGCTCTTCGACCATGGCTGAGGAGCGCACGATGGAGATCCATATAGAGATGCATACCGTTCCTCGACCACGATGGAGATTCGCAAGGAGATGCATATTTCTCTTCAACTATGGTCGAGGAATGCATGATGAAGATTCACATGGAGAACCACATAAAGACATATACTGCTCTTTAGCTATGGTCGAGGAGCGCACGATGGAGACCTAATAGAGATGTGTATCAATCCTCGATCGTGGCCGAGGAGTGCATGATGGAGATCCACATAGAGAACATGCTCTGATCCTTAGCTGTGATCGAGGAGTGCTTGTTTGGAGAATTGCACAGAGAAAACGTTTCGATCCTTGACCATGGTTGAGAAATGCATGTTTGGAGAACCGCATGGAGAATATGTTCCGATCTTCAATCATGATCGAGAAGCATATATTTGGAGAACTGTATGGAGAACCGCATAGAGAACGTGTTCCGATCCTTGACCATGACCGTGGAGCACATATTTGGAGAACTGCATGGAGAACACATTCTGATCTTCGATCGTGGCCGAAGAGCTCGTGTTTGGAGAATCATATGGAGAATCACATGAAGAACATATTCCGATCTTCGATCGTAACTGAAGAGCGCGTGTTTGGAGAACCGTATGGAAAATCGTATGGAGAATATGTTTCGATCCTCGATCATGATCGAAGAGCGTATGTTTGGAGAATCATATGAAGATGCATTCCACTCAGCTCATCCATGGATGAGGAGCGTGTATTGGAGATTCGGCTTGCAGATCTGCATATAAAGAATGAAAGAGCTCACCGGATTGGCTCTGACTGGGCCCTCCATTTCCTATGTTCGATCGGACTTTGAAATAATAATAAAAAAAATAATAGATGATTAAAGTCATGTTATCCTATTCTAGTTACTTTGCCTCTAGTCAACCTTTCCAAGTAAATCTTTTTCACTTGACCCTTCGGCGGCTGGGCTTCGGGAGTTTGGTGTTTGGGAGCTTGGCCTTTGGAGTTCGGCCTTTATTTTGCTTGGGATTGGCCTTAGCTGGTTCGCCATCCTGTCAACCTAAATTGCCACCCCGTGCACTGATGCAGTCTCGATCTTCATCAGCCTCCCTCCTATTGCTTTTTGAAGCTGAAGTCTAGGAAATATCCGATCCCAAAGGAGCCGAGCATCTTGGTATAGGGGTTGCAGCTTTTGATGATGGCGTTGGTGGGGAGGTCCTTGACGATGCACATGCAGAGGTTGTACATTTGCTCAATGAGATCATAGGAGGTTGTGAACTTACGGCCGTAGAGACTTGTCATTTAGGCACTACCCTTTGCATGGGCCCCCGCAGACCAATCGCTTGTCGATCTTGGGGCTGGTGTCTTTGATTTTGTACTTCTCTACTTGGCTTGGTTGGATCAGACCATGTCAGTCCTGGTGATATGCCAAAATTGGTGCCGGTTTTGCTGCTTGATGTGTTTCATGTCATTAAGTTCGTTGAGGTACATAATTTCGAAGCTCTCGACACTGATGATGTAGTTCGGATCAAAGTTCTTTGGCATGGCCTACAACTTAGCAAACAACATATAGCAGCTGTCCCATGATTGTGGAGAAAGTGAAGTTGCTTTTGTGGGGGTTGAAGCCGAATGCCCTATCGATTATGAAGCTAGAATGTCCTAGTTATGGGTTCGGCCAAAGTGGGCTCTGTGCCACCGAGGGTCGATTCTGCCTTCGGATAGCTTCGACGTGGTGGGAGAAGAAATGCGCTGAGGCTTCGAGTCTCCTATGGGTGGCTTCGACACCGACGAAGGTGAGGTGCATGTAGGGGGGATTTCAATCGGACCTGCTTCGGCATCATTGTAGGCAACTTTGGCATCGTCTGAGATAGGACGCATGGGGGGTTTTGGACATCCGGATTGGAGAAGGATCGGTGCTGTGAATGGTAAGGGGGCATGAGCAAAGTTGAAGCAGGTCTCTAAGATGATGATGAAAATGCTGGAGTCGAAGCCGAACCAAATGAGGCCCCACTAGTTGGGGCAGCAGTGGGGGTCATGCTCGCTTTGACGGCAATGGCGACATCTATCAGAGGCACTGGCAGTGGAGCAAGGCGGACCTCTTTCCAGAGTCATCATTCTGAAATTGGTTGGCCTACCACCCGAATTTGAGAAAGATCAGTTGTGTAGAATGGAGGCACAAGCAGGGAAAGGGCTCGGATGTTTGAATCTAGGGGAGATCTGTATGGGGACTTTAGAATTGATAGAAGGCAGCTTTGGCACCAGCGAAGCACGTGGGGGAGGCATCAACCGACGAAGGTGGGGCATGCTCGTGGGAGCATGAGACCACTAGCAGGCAGCCTTGATGCTACCCGAAGCTTGATGCAGGCTTCGGGAGAGTGGTGATGCCCATGGCCGACTTTGGCATCGTCTGAAGTTGCACGTGGGTGCGTCGGAGGGCCTCGGGCTCATGGTCGCTGATCTCGGTGCCAGCTAATGATGCACACATGATGGAGAAGTTTGGGATTCGGATCTGAAGGAGATTGACATGGATAGAGCTGAGGTGCGCATGGGGACCTTGGGTCCTTTTAGTAATGGCCCTGGCATCGGCGGAAGCGCAATGCGCATGCCAGGCGGGAGAGCCCTGTAGCGAAGCGGAGTAGTCGCCCAATCTCCCTCATTTCCATTTCTCTTTCCCCACTTTTCCTCCCCTTCTTCCTTCTTCTTCTTTTTCTTTTTCTTTTTTTTTTGGGAAACAAAGGTCTCGGTCCACCTTTCTCGTTCCAAGGTGGAGGAGCCTCCTCCCCCACGGATGCCATTGATCTGAGGCGCTGGTGGGGGGTTCTCCTAGATCGATGACGATGGTACATTGATCAGCAAGATATCGTTAGCCTGCTGGCCATTGGTGCATTGCGATGCATTTGATGCACCCCTTCACATCTTCATAATGGCTAATGGTGAGCTCTCTCCTCTCGAAATAGGATCTTGAAATCAGTCGAGGGCCCTTCCTCTAACACCAAGTGTTGCTCCTGATCTCTCCATTTGAGATCGGTGGTGGAGATAGATGTGGTTGAGGTGAAACCATCGCTAAAGTTTCATGCAAACACTTGCAAAAAAAGTTCTCATCAGAGGCATTCTCTGATGAAGACCCTCTGATACTTAAGTTAGGAGATGGAGAATAATGGAAGAAGAGAGCAGAGAGTCGATTGCATACCTTAAGGGTCCTGGAGCCTTTATTTATAAGGGAGGAGTTGGACTCATATCCACTTGAAATTTTGATAATTTTCAGATTTGTCACACAAATTGATTCAGATAAGATATTTTTCTTTTATGGAAGACTCGATCGTAAAGAAATTTTATTTTATCCGGACTTTCACAATTTGAGAGAGAGACGGATCTGGTGAGGAGCTTAGCTCGGCTATGGATGAGCTATAATAGATCGTTCGAGGTTGAGGTTCTAAAATTTGTAGAGCAAGTGTTTAAACTCAAGTTGTTTGAAATTGATCAATCGTGTATGAGCTATGATAGGTCATCCGAGGATGAGGTGAATCAAAATTAGGCTGCGGCTAACTCGATAGTTCGTGTCCAACGATCTTCATCTGTCGTATATCCATAATCTAATAGTCATCATCTTCCATAGCTTGGCCAGTGCTGAGGATGTAAAAGCTGAGGCTGAGGTATAGATCCACAATAGGATCCAAAAGCATTCTATGGGTGCAAACATACAACACTTCTTTACCTTTTGCCACCACTAGTCTTTTCATTCTTGGTGGAAAGATTGAGCTTGTCAACTTGAAAGTGCATGCCAAAGATGGTGCCAAATGATTAGTAGAAAAAAATAAATAAAAAAAAAGAAATAGAGAGAGATCGAGACAGGGGAAGTCCTGCTGTTCGATGGCTCTTCTCAAGAAATTGAAGAAAATCAAACCAAAAACATGCAGGGTTAAAACTAAATTCATCGATGAAGAAAGTAAAAATAAAGAGACCAGGATGGGGGAAGTCCTTTTGCTCTATTGCTCTGCTGAAGAAATCAAAGAAAAGCAAATGAAAAGTGAAGGATTCCACTAAATTTGATGATAAAAAATAGAGAGAGACTAGTGTTGCCACAAGACTCCAAAAGATTGCTGATGTGGCTGGAGCTGGATACTGTCAGGATCTGAAATGTCAGAAAAAACCTACAAAAAAAATCTACACTCATCGGAGGTGCTCTGGCAAGGGACCCTCCAATGCTTAAGTGAGCCAGAACTTGAGAATAGTAAAGAAAAGAGAGAGAGGATGTAGAGAGCCAAGTGTTATCTTCCTTGTTTCCCCTTTGCCCTCTCTCCCTAGCTTTCTTAGCTAAGTTAGCTTTTTAATTGATATTGCTCTCTTACCTGAGGATCCCTATTGTACCTCTTTTATATGGAGACTTAGCCATAGGCCGTTAGTCAGAATTTGTAGGTTTGTCAGGCCTGATTTTCTAGACCATTAGGCTACATTTTGACCATTCATTTGGAGAGAAATCCATCCTCCAACCTTTGGATCAAGGTTATTAGTCATCGATGTTCGTTGTGGACTTCACCTGGATGGCTAATCGATGATGATCCGAAATGGATGTAGGATCAAGATCTCGGGCCCGTACCAAGTGTGGCTTCATCAAGTCACTTAGGGCACTCCCATAGGAAGGTTGATTCGGTTAGTGGGTCACACCCACAATAATTGGAATGTTGGGAAGTCCCTCTGCTTGATGTCTCTGTCCAAGAAATCAAAAAAGAAAAAAGTGAAAAAAACAAATAAAAACAAAAGGTTCCATAAAATTCCATGAGAAAATATAGAAGACGAGCCCAAACTAGTAAAATCTGGAAATCGATTCGGGGTATAGTTTCTTGTAATTTAGGTACTTGGTCTAATACGGTTGGGTGGATGTCTGGCTAAGACACCACCTCCCAGGACCTTTTCATTACCACGCGATGCAGCAGGAAGAAAGAAGAAATAAAACAAAAAACAATCAAAATACGTGGATCAGCTACAAAAGGTCTCGCCTCTATAGGGCATGCAAACTTTACTATGAAAAAAAATTTACAAAAGGAGATCTCTCTCAACCCTTGTACACCCAATTTCTCTCTCACCTAAAGTTCTTCTCACAAAAGCTCTCTCTCTTGGAAGACCCCCCTGAATCTCTGAAGCGACTGGTATCTGCTGTCCAGGAGCCTCCTGCTCCTCTCTCAGCGATGCGGTCTCCTTTCTCTTCCTCAGATTCCGTACGATGCATCCACAGCAGAAAACCAAAACCACAAGCCACTGTTTCACCGATCAGGTCCTATTTAAAGGGCTTAAACCTAATTAAAGAGGGATTAGGAGTCCTAAATAAATCCAAATAACCCCTGGACTGTCGGATCAAAATTGAAAGCTACCCACGCTGTCCGGTCACGCTCCGATCCATGGAATAGTGCCGTGGATTGTGAGAAATGCTTGAAAAATGCACAGACGATCCACATACCCACCCGTAGACCGTCCGATCTACCGTGGATCGGGGTACAGGCCCAGTCGCTGCGACTGGGCCTGGGCTGGCCCATGTACGCGGGCCTGGGCCGCGCCCGCGTCGGGCGCCTGGGCCCGGGCCATGCCCTGTGGGCCCGCACGTGGGCTGGGCCGCGCGCCCCACGAGTTGGCCCCGCTTGGGTCGGGCTCCGCCACCTGCGTCCACACCGCCGCCACTCCATCGGCCCACAGCCGATGGTCCTTTGCCGTCTTGGATCTCGTGCCGACTTTAAAAGCTCATATCTCCTCCATCTAAGCTCCGTTTAGGGTGATCTTGATCTCTTTGGACTCCATTTTTCACCGCGAACCTCACTGTGGGCTGAATCTTGAGGTGTCAAATCCTAACAATCTCCATCTCGACTCGATATTCGGTCTCCTCCTAACTCTGAGAGTTTCTGGATCTTCTCGCCTCCATACCCTGGGGCAATTGCCTGTTGATCATGGATGGACAAACATGAGAGTCGAGCCAGGTCACTCGATCCCATCTCCGTTGTATGTTATGTTCCTTCTGACCTGAGACCTACTCGGAGTATCATTTTGCTGTAATAGGAATCTCACATTGCGACATCGCCTCTCGTCTTTTCGAGTCTCCTGTCTCATGCCCGATCCAGCTCTACCTGGAGCTCCATCTCACTCTGGGCTCCGTCTGGCTCCCGAAGCTCCACCTCGCACTGGGCTCCCCATCAGATAATAATATCCTCTGCTCTCCTTCTTTTTCTCTAGCACAATCCTATCACCGCATAGCACCCTCAGGATTTCTCCACCAGCTACTATCCTGTAGCCTCTCGAATCTAGTTTGCTAAGTGAGATAAGATTCTGTCTGAAATCGGATATGTATCGGACCTCCTCCAATCTTCTCACTGCATCATCATATGTTCTCTAGCTGACTATCCCAATATCTCTGATCGCACAGCTCGATCCATCCGGCAGATATACAGTGCCCTCACTATTCTTCAGAGAGTCAAACTGCTACTCTCTGCAACATACATGATAGGAGCATGCAGAATCTAATATCCATTGCTGGAAAGAAGTAGATACCTCGTCAGATATCTCCAGAATATCTCCATCTGAATCGCTGCCGACCGTCGCTATAGTAGCCACTGTCTGATTTTTGAGTTGAGGGCAATCTCTAGCTAGATGCCCTAACTCCTTACATCGGTAACACTTGATTTTGCTCAAGTCTCTCCTGGACTTGGACCTCCCTCGTCGCGATCTCCTGTCACTCTATCTACCACCTTCTGCTCCTCCAGAAGCCACCAAAGCTGAACTACCACCATCTGAGCTCGAAGCTAGGTTCTCCCTCCTGAGAACCTCATTTTGGAGTATCACTGTGGTGACCTCATCCATCTTGATAGTGCTCTTCTCCACTAGAAGAGCGGTCACCAAGGATTCGTATGAAGGTAGAAGCCATGCTAGTAATACCAGCGCCTTGATCTTCTCCTCAACATTCTCGCCAATACTAAGGAGGTTGGTGAGGATCTTCTGGAAGTGGCTCAGATGCTCCTGTACACTCTGTCCCTCAACCATCCGCAGCTGGTAAAACTGCCTCTAAAGAAAAAGAGTGTTGGTGAGAAACTTTGCCATGTACAACTTTTCGAGCTTCGATCATAGCACCGTCGAAGAAGTCTCGCTCAGCACATGGATCACCACCTCATCCGTTAGGTATATGCGGATGGTACTCACCGCCTGCATCTGTAGCCATTTTTAATCCCACACCTCTATGGTGGTTGGCTTCTCATCGCACAAGAGAGCATCGATCAATTCTTGTTGGATGAGCACGTCCTTCACCCTTGCCTGCCACAAGAAAAAATTACTCTTACTATCAAATTTGTTGATCTCCATCTTGATTATTCCTGTTTTCTCCATCTTCAGTCTTGCTCACCACCGCTGCAATCTGCATCCTTGTACCGCCTCGCTCTGATACCACTTGTTGGATGGATGTCTGGCCAGGACACCACCTCCCGTGATCTTTTCAGTACCACGCGATACAACAGAAAGAAAGAAAAAATAAAATAAAAAATAATCAAAATACGTGGATCAGCCACAAAAAGGCTCGCCTCCATGGGGCATGCAAACTTCACTATGAAAAAAAAATTTACAAGAGGAGATCTCTTCCTTAACCCTTGTACACCCAATTTCTCTCGCACATGAAGTTCTCCTCAAAAGCTCTCTCTCTTGGAAGACCTCCTGAACTCCTGAAGCGACCGGCGTCCGCTATCCAAGAGCCTCCTGCTCCTTCTCTCTCAGCGACACGGTCTCCTTTCTCTTCCTCGGATTCCGTATGGCACATCCATAGTAGAAAACCAAAACCACAAGCCACTGTTTCACCAATCAGTCCCTATTTAAAGGGCTTAAACCTAATTAGCGAGAGATTAGGAGTCTTAAATAAATCCAAATAACCCCCTGGACTGTCGGATCAAGACAGGAAGCCATCCACACCATCCGATCGTGCTTCGATCCATAGAATAGTATCGTGGACCGTGAAAAATGCCTGAAAAATGCCCAGACGGTCCACAGACCCATCCATGGATCGCCCGATCCACTGTGGATCGGGGTATGGGCCCTGGTGCAGCACCTGGGCCTGGGCCAGGCCGTGTCGGGCGCCTGGGCGCTTGGGCCCGAGCCGTGCCCCGCGGGCCCGTGCATGGGCTGGGCCATGCACCCGCCTGGGCTGTGCTCCGCTGCCACCCGCCGGCGGTCCTCCACCGCCTCGAGTCTTATGTCGACTTCAAAAGCTCGTATCTCCTCCATCCGAGCTCCGTTTGGGGTGATCTTGATCTCGTTGGACTTCATTTTTTATCGCGGACCTCGCTATAGACTCAATATGGGCTGAATTTTGAGGTATCAAATTTTAACAAATATATCTCTTATAGTTCAGGTACTCGATCTAATACATCATTCTTTTTTATCTATTTTAAATTTAAAATTGTTATTTATAATTTTATTGAAGCTAGTAGTATTTTGGGCTTCTTTGAATTCATGCCAAGGGCCGTTTGGATGGTTAGACCTAAAATTTCATAGAATTCATATCCCAACCATCAAAATATTGGATTATAAGTTGGCTAGACCTATATTCATAAGTATCTAGAACTACTTTTTGAGTGGATTGATCCGAATCTAATAGTAACAAAAAAATGACCACGAAATCCATGGGATCTTGGGCCCAACTATCCAAATAGTCCTTAAATGCATGTTTTTTTTAAAATTTTAGTATGAAGTTTTTGAAGAAACTCACAACAAATGAACTTTAATAACTTAATGTGATCAATAGCTATCTCGGTACAACTATTTGAGCTGAACTTTAATTAACTTAAAAAAATAAAAAAAAGCACTAGAATAATGTGGTTGCCTGTTTGTATCAAAAAAAAAAAGCTTCATGATAAAATGAAACTAAAATTATCTAATTCCTCTTTTTTTTTAATTCTTTCTTTTTCTTTTTTCTTCTTACATACGACTACCAAAAGAATTAGAGAGTTAGAAAAAAATTGCCATTTCTAAAAGTGCAAGGATTATCAAAGGATTTACTGAAATGATCGATCATCTTAAACAACACGACCGTCAACATTTGAAGAAGCAAGTAATTAGTGCTGAAAAGTTTTTTCTCTTTTTTTTTTTGGCTAAGCGGTAGATCACACTACACGAGTATAAATGCAACAAAAAAAATAAAAAAATAGAGCATCCAAAAAGATTGTCGAGTAGACTCCAACTTAGTTTGAATCATCATGAGTGCTCAGCAACAAAGGCTATAACTTAATCCAAGCACTATGTCTCGTGACAAAAGATGCATCCTCCCTCATGAGTAGGGATGGCAATAGGTAGGATACCCACAAAATTTGCCCTACCCATATCCAAATCCGTTTAAGATCATACTATCCGAACCCATCTCAAATCCAATTACGAAATCAACCATGAATCCCAAACCTGTCCTATTTAAAAATTGGTATACCCATCGGGTACTAGAACCCGCAAAATCAACCCTCATTCATATTCATATTATCATAGAACAGAACTCATAAATCAAAAATTTTTTCATCAAAGAAGAATCCTTCCAATCAAAAAATCCTAAATCCTACAAAATTTCATGCTTGGATCAAGATTAAGCTCTAAAAACCTTAAGGCACCAACTCACAATGCCACAACTCCCACAAAATCCCATATCCCCGAGAAAAAAATCCAACCGGAACCTAAAGAACTCCTCCAATCTCCCTCAGGTGCTCTCCTTCCCCAATCCCCACAGATCTCCAAAAAAAAGAATGAAATGAAAAGAAAAAGAATTGAAAAGAAAAAAAATGATTAATCGATGGGGGAAAAGATCTTA
>NC_025994.2:81555290-81659483 GCF_000442705.2 Elaeis guineensis
GTGCCCACGGATGTGAAGATGAAGGCGATGCGGGGTGTGCGGCCGGACTGTGTGACGGTGCAGAAGAAGCTGAGCAGGGAGCGCGCTGTGGCTGCGTATGAGGTTCGGGACAAGCCGTCCACGCTTAAGCCCGAGGATTGGGACCGGGTCGTCGCTGTCTTTGTGCTTGGCAAGGAGTGGCAGTTCAAGGACTGGCCGTTCAAGGACCATGTTGAGATCTTCAACAAGAGTGAGTGGTGTAGATCAACTGTTTGTTTGCTTGTTTTTGTTTCATTGAACTTTGATTTATCTCTGCTATAACTTGATTGCCCATGCTTTCAATCCATACGCACATATTAATTCTGTTAGATTTTTATGAAGTAATTCCTGGTCTTGCTGCTTCCTAAACATTTAGTGCCTGAATTTGCATCTAAAATTTATCGATTATGCTTGGTTATATCAAAATGTCTACAAATTCCATTCTTTTATATAATAACTGGAGAGAGTTATTCCTATGTAGCTCTCTTGGCAATCGGTGGTTTTCATTGCTTTGTAACTATATAGATAATATAATTTATTGAATTGCTTGTAAGTTTGCTGTTACTATTTTTGTTACATTAGCTTCATCTAGTAATATTAAATTGTTATTGCTAAAATCCGGCCTGACCTAGGCGTTGAGCTATCGAAGTTGTTGGAGTGGTCGGCGAAGCATCTATTCGAGTCAGTAAGGTTGGCCAGAGTTTGTTGTTGGTCTCCGTACTGCAGAAGGTTGATTGGAGGTGGCTATGCTTGGATGAAAACTCTTGCACCAGATTTGACCTGGAATAAGAAAAAGAAAATCCACTTGTTGGAGTATGTCTAGAAACCCTCCAATGCCTAGGTCAGGTGGCAATCTTGGGATAACAATGGAGGTTTGGAGTGGTAGAGCAACAATGTGATAGTGGAGTCAAGAGAATATATTTGGAGGTCCCTGGATGTGGTTTATATAGGTGAGGGTCAGCATCTGTCACCAAATAAAATGGGCATGTGTGTTGATTGTTTGGCAATGGCTTACATCTTGCTTGACCAACATGCTCGCGTGTTATATTCACGCACCTCACCCACGGCACCTCACCCACGTGTTATGCTTGTGTACCTCGCTGTGCAGATTGACCATGTGCGATTGTGGGATGAGCTATAACAGATGCTAGTTGGAGAAATTTAGAAATTTAAATACTTCCATGCGCTTTTAATGCTAGCGATGTGGCAAGCTCTCATTGATTGGCCTGCCACATTGGTGATGGTCGGCTCCCAGGTGTATCACAAACTATCTACAAAATGCATAACCTTTATTCTTCTCAAGAGTTTGATCCATGTTGCAAAATAATTTACTGGCAATTGCAGCTTCCTTAATATACCATTTCCAAAAATGCATCTTTACTTTATCAATCATGCTTTAGTTATTATTGTAAATGATCTACTCATTTGATTCTCTTTTATATGACAATTTGCAACTTCCAAAATAATTCTATGGGGTACATTCTACCCACTATTATTTTTGTCTTGTATACATAGTTTGCCACATTAAAAAAATGAGGTTTGCTATTGTAGAAAACGAGAACAATAATGAGATGGCATTAGTAGAAAAAGAGTAACTTTGTTTGTGATGAGAAGTATGTGAAGGCAATTCATTTAGTTTGGCAAGATTAGGTTGTTTTAATATCATTCAAGGTTTGATATATCAAGTAGTTCAGCATGCACCCATCATTATTAACCATATTGAGACCTCCTTGATATAGAGAGGGTTTGGTCTGGTACAAGGAAGCTCAATTTGATAGGGGGAGGATTGGTGTAGGGAAAAATGATCTAAACTTCTTCCCATGCTGCTCAAACCAAGGCTGGATCAAGTGGTTGAGGGATGGGTCAAGGCCCATTTGTCATGATTCCAATCTTAGATTGCCCCCAAACTAAGTAGTACCTCTGTGCCGCCTATGAAGTGGTTTAAAGGGTGATTTTTCTCTTGTTTTCAACCATTTAAAGGTGGAAATGAGAGTAAGAGGGGACAAGCTCCTACAAGGATTTTCATCGATAACTTGATTGCTGATTCATGACTAACTGGCAAAATGAGGGGCAAAATCCACCAATTTGATATTGAATTATATTTGAATCATTGGATCCATGCCCTAGGGCATAAATCTAAGATCATAATTAACAAATTTTGGGACTAATTTTAACACATATCTTTTAAATGTATTTTAGGTTGCAAGTTATGCAAGACTGTCCGATATTTCTGCATGTTTAGGATTTTAGAGCATACAGAAAAAACTTGACTAAGATAATTAACTTGATACTTCCACCTTATTTCTTAAAAACACATAAACATATAAAAGAAAATATGTTTAGAAATATAAATTAGAGTTTTGATGTTTAGAAGCATATTGAGGTATCCCAACCTATCACCTGGCTGACAGCCAGCCTAGGCCAAGTTGATTAGTGGACCAAGTGAAGGCTTGGTCCAATTTACATGATAAAATTAACATGGTCACAAATCGAAAACAAATATGTTCATGGATAACCATGGGAATCTATGTGAGAACATGATTGTCCAAGAGCTGAAAAGCCGTCCTATTGGTAGAGACCTGACAATTTGAAACCAACCCGCAACAACAATAAGCCTACAAATCCAAAATCCTTTATTCCCTTTTTAATGGGAGACTTTGACCTCATCTTGCTTTCATTTTGGAGTTCAACTGATTAGGATGCTATTCATTGAGAGTCAGTTGTTGGCAAAAAAATTAGAAGATAGGGGCATTTTGGGCAAAAAGATGTATTTTAATTATTACAAGAATATCTTGGGAGCGATATTTTGAGATCTATATTGACATGCTAATATAGTCTTAGCATGTGTCTGTTTTGAGAATAAAGAAAGTTGTTTAGTAAGATACTACAAGAATAATAGAAGATTTCAAACATTTTATGGATATTATGAGATGGGGGCATTTTGAGAATAATGAAAGTTTTCACATGCTTATTCCCACACTTCTATTGTTTTTAGGATTTAGTGGGGATAAGGCTTGCTAATTACATTGATTACCATGGATTGCTGGTTATATTACTTTATAAGATCCAGAAAAAACATGACGTAAACTTTTCTAAGTTTTGATCCTTCGCTTTTGCATTGCAAAACTTTTGTAGTATAGTTTTTTAATCCCCTAATTTAGCCTTGTCAACTAACAAGACACTATCTGCTAATCATTGCATATTATTGGTTTTCTCCAATAAGGCATTCAATAAAAGGAGGAAGTAGGAATGGAGCTTAAATGATGTGAGGCAAGACATATGCTTGGTGGTGATTCTAGGTATATCATATTACTTTTCATTTAATAAAGAATGGAAAAGTTAAGTAACATAATGCATAGCAAAGAAATGAGCATGAGAAATAATATGAGGAAAGAGAGCAGGAAATGACTAATAAAAATTTTATATAATTCGGAAAACTTGAAATGTCTCGATAAAATTATAAAAAGTATTCATATATTTAGTATTAAAACCTAAAAGTATATCTTACAAAGTTTAATAAAGCATTAAAATTCTATCCTATTCTATATCATCCATTGTTCCCAGTCTCCTTAAAGGGCTTTAAGTTAAAAAAAAAAGAGATAAAATTTAGTGGATTAAAAGTGGAATAGGGTTTCTCATATTGGTTTCTAGTTAACCCTTGACAAGATGGGAAACTTGTTTCCCAATCCTGTCCATTGGATTGGGCTAGCATCATATTAATTATTTTGTAAATGTGAATTCAGCAAATCTCAAAATGTGCTTCAAACTCTTTTCTCAGTTCAATTTCACTGGAAACGGCGGTTATGGAAAACACATTTTATGGCTTCTACACTTAGAATGTGGTATATGTGGCCACATATGCTTTTGCAGTCATATGACTAAACTGCATTCTCTATATGCAGCTAGTATGCGCATTGGTTGCACATGAGTCGAAAAGCTGGTTTTCTTAGGATTGTGCAAATTCGTATGCAGGAAGATAGCATTCTGTGGTTGCATATGTAGCCCGCTTATCAAGTGGCGCTTTTATCATCTTGCAACCACATTTTACCCACTCTTATGCAGCCCTATGTGAATGGGGTAGGTTTGGGTTTAGGTTAATGGCTAGGTTGGATAGTTGGATATGGGTTTTAGGTAATGCTGCATAAACATAGACATGGGAATTGGATACAAAGCATGATTACTGTCTAGATTTCAATAAAATAGGTAGGAGTACCTTTCTATGGCACTTTTTATAAAGTAAGTATTTGTCAATAAAAATATTTTAAATTTAGTGGTCAGTTGGAATGCTTTACAAGCAATATGATCTCTTCCCAATAACAGAGGATTTAATGATTATATCCCACAAAGATTATTTATGGGGTTTGGGAGGGTCAAATGTATCCAACCATATCCTAGGTTGTTTCCATATTTCAAACTCGTGACACCCAAGCTAGGTTGCAGTGGAGCAACCTTATCATTGTGCCAATACTCACCCTCATTATTGATAACAAAAGAATAATATTTATATATACTATATAGCTGATGTATAATATTTTCATAACTTAAAATAAAATATTTTGGAATTCTTATGTTAGCTTGATTAGTATGATGTTGAGATTTTTGAGTTAACAATTTAAAATTTAAGAATCCTGACCACAACTACCACAACACTTCCCAATGTCTAAATCCCTTTTCCCCTCTATCTTCTTTTTCCTTTTCCTCGCCCCCCTTTTTCCATTCTCGGATTCTTCCTTTCTCTCCCTTTTCCTAGTTCTCTCCTTCTACCCTTCACTATCCCTTTTGGCATGCAAGCTTGTCCCAAGCAGTTCAGACCAGCCCTGTTGCTGGATTGATCGCCATCCCCAACCTCAACCAAGATTGCCACTTGCCCAGGACCTAGGTTGCACATTCGCTCTCTCCCCCTCACCAACCTCACTGCATTTCCCTTATATTTGCTGGTTTCATTGGATTATCTCGTTGGACTCTTGGTGGAACGAGTTGGACTATTTGTGTTGATGTAAGGGGTAGAATTTGCATGTAGAGTGAATATTTAACAAGTTTAGCACATGTTGACTCGTTAATATGTGTCGTCTTGTCTTTTTGGGCTTGGACTCGCCGGTCTAGGTAACACTGGTTTCAGGTATTTTAGACATGTTTATGTTGAAAATGTCAATATGTTAATTGTGCTATGATTATATTGCTATTAAGAATAAAACACTTGGTAGAAAGTGGCAATTTTTAGATCCTATTGAATTGAATTGAATTTATTGATTTTAAAAATTTAAAAATCACAGCTATCTCTTTAAAACACTTTGTAAAGATACCATGTCCAACAAGATTACAAGTGTCAAGAGAACAAAATGCATAACTAAAACTTGTGCGCGCGCGCGCGTGCATGCATATGTGTGTGTGCATGCATGCGTTTGTGCATGCACATGCATGTCTCTATGTCCGATGTATGTAGCAAGATTAAGCCTTTGCTGCACTCATGACTCCGGATTCACTTTGATGCTTCTTCAAGCATCTCTTACCCCATCTTGCAATGTTGTCTCCTGAATGACCCTTCATCCAATAGTGCATATACTATGATTGCCACAACACATGCATAGTATTCCTTCTACATCATCAAATCATTTGTTTGAAGCATGATGTTTCATATCTCTTATAATATATTTCTAGTGTATGGTCAACCTTGAGTGTGAAAGGGGTTATTAAATGCATTACATCATGTCTATAAATTCACTTAATGATGAATTCTCCTTTATAGTTGGCAATCCTTGGAACCTTTGATCTGGTGTGATGTTCAGTGGATGTGACTTCAGTATTGTATATAGATTAGTACTCAGGCAATTGTTCATCGAGCTTCAACTATAATAGCTTGAAGCAGTATTGGTTGTTGATTATATTTGTTCTGTCTTAACCTTCTTCCTAAATGGTTTTCCATGGCTTTATAGCATACCTCATAAGCTTTATTGAGGAGTATCTTGGTTTGCTTGAGGATCATTAAAATGCACTGGAATGGAGAAATACCTTTTAAAGCTCTGAGTATTTCAATATTTTGGTAGCTGTCTCCAATTTCCATAATTTTTAGACCTGAGACTCCATTGACATGCTTTATAATGATGTCATCTCCTTATCAAATACTTCTTGGACAATTTTAAGATTTGACAGATAAAGAAAGCTTTTATGCATTTGTATTCTGTTTTTGAACTTTGTCTTAAGAAAATACCTGCTTAAAGCATTTTGTTTAATAATAATTAACATGCATTTTATTGGATGTGTTACCTGAATAACATGTAAGCATGGATGATTTCTAAAGTGATAATCCAATCTTATGCAGTCATTGGGTTTTATGTGCGATTTGAGGATGATAGTGTGGAATCTGCAAAGACAGTGAAACAGTGGAATGTGAAGATTATCTCCGTAAGTTCATCCATGAAAAGCCTTTTTGTAGTTTGTCAATGAGCAGGCTGCTTCTTCTTCTTCTTCTTTTATAATCATTCTACATGATATTCATGATGCAGATTAGCAAATTCAAGAGGCATCAAGATAGAGCTGCGGCATTGGAGGTGTGGGACCGGCTGGAAGAGTTCATCCGGTCACGCTCCCATGCATGAAATGCTTTAATCCCCAAGACAATTTTAGTGAGTCTAGACTGTGGTTCTATTTTCTATATTGCTATCTAAGATAAAAAGAATACTTAAATTATAGAATATTAGCTGTTTAAATATTGTTTATATTGAAAAGAATCTTCCTAATATAATTGGGTACCCAGCTTCTTGCTACATGTTAAACATATGTGGCTCACTTGGGGTTTACTGCTGCTATTCCATTTTGTGAAATCAAAATTTCCCCTAATTCCTCTGTCACACCACCACTATGGATTGCTCTTTTCCCGTTGAAGAAAGCCACAGGCACGCTGAAAAAGTTTTTAGGTGACAATCAAAGTGATGTCATTATTAACAGCTTTGGCAAAATCAGGTCCAGTTTAGCAGAATATTGCATGCTACAGATTTTTAGTTATGTGGTGTTAATCTTGAGTGCACGGATGTCTCCATGAACTGCTTACAAATGTCCTGCTTTAATATGGAAGGCAAACTACAGCAGCAATAGGTGGATATGGAGGACTTTAGAAGCGTTGGTTTCAAGGAGGGGGCAGATACATTTTGATCATGATGGTTGATTGAGGTGTATCACATGTATTCAGAATTATCATGCAAAGTTTGAAATTTTTTGTAGAATTGTCATTGAGCTTATGCTATTCAGAGAGTGTGAATACAAGTGGTTAATTTTTTTGTAGTTGAGGTCATGAACCAAGAAAGACTTTTTTTGTTTGTTTTAATGGAATCTGGGGTGTGGCACCAGGGTTTTTAGCATCATCATCGTCATTGCAAGCCTTACACAGGTGGACGGAATGTTCTTTATCGGTGGGGACTCCAAGCAACGAGGATGCCTTGCCATCAACTACAGCGCAGAGGCATAGTGGGTGAGAGTGGATGGCATGGAGGAGCTGCTGCAGCAGTTGGGGGAGGGACAATCGGTGGTATCAGTGACGTAGTCGAGGCAGGAGGGGAGGTCGATGAGTTCATCTGTAGTCCGATCACCTGCCTGGCTGCTTTGGGTTATTGTACATATGATAGTGACGAGGGTGAGCAGAAAACCCATCGGTGTGCTACTTGTGTTTGTACGAGGAAGAGAAGGGAATGATAAGATTTTATAGGAGCGAATTTTGTGCATGGGTATCAACGGTAGATAGTCTGGTGTGTATAGGTTATAAATCCATAATCTATCAGAACTAGTTGCGTTCAAGTAGCTGCCGAGAGTGACATAAACGGGTGAGCTTTCTTTGAGTAAGAATGCAATTAGAGTGATGGGCACATGAAAGGGGATGAAAAGAGTATTAATATATGGCATAAGAGAGGCAATGTGTGTATCATGATCAGCAGCAGGTAGGAAGCAGATATCTGGAAGAAAGAAAGACTGTTTAGAGTTGGACCAGAGATCTGGAAGGAAGAAAGACTGTTTAGAGTTGGACTTGCGGTCAACCCAAGGCCACTATACCACCAGTCTGAGTGGATAATAATGATTGGAGGGATGGGACTTCGAATTACCTAGAAGGATGGAAATTGTTCTGAAGGAGACTTGTGCCTTTGTTTTGCGTTGGAAAATATTAAAGGAAGGCCCGCTAGGTGAAAAGGCGGTTGGGTGGCTTTATCAAGTTATTCTGCGTTATCTTTCACTGATAATAATCTTTTTGTCTGCTTTAGCTTGTCTTCCTTATTGTCTTATTGGTGTTGTAATTTTGCTCTTTCTTCTCTTCTCTTTATTTCTTTTCTTCTATTTGTTTCTTCCATTAATAATAAATTAGGGTGGCCCTGGCCTGCCTTTTCTCTTCAGAAGAGAAAAAAAAAAAAAGCAGACTAATGGCCATAGGCGGGAGATTTTGTTTTCTCGTGTCCATGTTCTCTTGGTCCTTTTCTCTTTATAGGACTTTTGGACTCCTATGTTCTCTACTTTTATGGGTGCAAGGGTTTGAGTTGTATCTTTCATGCGAAGGAATGATCGATCTTCTTTCATAATATGAACTATTAGATCACACTGTGCATAGCTATCAAAGCACGACATTATTTTGTGATCTATGTTGATGGATGAAAGGAGATTGTAGTGCTGTGAAAGCTGTACAAAGCGTGATCTTATAGTTCAAGATCACTTATTCTTTCGTGCCACGGATACAACCTGCATCCTGTCCTGTTAAACCCATATAAGATTATATAGTCGGAAAAGGGATCTGATGCATGGGATCAAACCCATTGTTTTCCTGGATATTAGACCTGTGCTTGAGTTCGGTAATTTAAAAATTACAAAAACTCTCTCCCTCACACACGCGCGCCCACACAATCGATTGGTTCGGGGTGAAGCTCTTATCATCATCCCCTATACTATTTAGCAAATGGGGTTACATGCATAATGGGAGAAGCTGAGAGTTCTCTGTCGGAGGCCAGACGAAATTCAGTTCTTGCCGAAAGTTTCCCAGGATGCGTATGAAATGGCGCAAACTATATCCTGAACCTATGTTTGTCCTCACCTAGATATTCTATACACACGGCAACCATATTGAGAGTCTCCCAGAAAAGCCACAGATATGTACTTAAATGTACCATAAACAAACAATCATTTCAATTTCAATCATCTAAACAAATACAAACAATCCATCAAAGCGACCGCTACACAGTGGCAAAGAATCCACTGCAATCTCCTAGAGGAACTCTGCTAGAATAGGACTACAAAGTAGAACATACAATAGCTCACACATGAATGCATGGCACATAGATGTAAATAATCTATAGAGTGCTGAATCAAGCATCCAAGCTTAGGTAGAGAAAGTTGAAGCATAAGACCCCACAAGAAGGAGAAGGAAGAAGAATGCAGGGTTCAGCTTGGCAGAGCTTGGAGCTGCTGATGACTGACCGGTTGCTGGAACAGTCTTTGATCCAGTAGTCCCTGCATCAATGCCAGATAAACTTTATCAGCAAGTGCCACTAAATGCAACAATTTCACCTTTGAACTCTGGTTGCATCGTTACCACCTGAAGGAATGCTTGGGACTGAAGGAGTTGATGGGGTGGTAGGAGCAGCATCGCTTGGGCCCGAAGGTGTCAATGGTGCGGCAGGAGATGAAGCACCCGGGTCTGATGGTGTCGATGTTGCAGTTGGAGCAGCAGCATTGGGGACGGACGGTGTTGACGGCGAAACCGGAGAAGTTGGTGCAGGTGCCGGCCTAGAGACAGCTGCAAAACAAGTAAACCCCACAAACTTAGCATTTGCTTTCCCCCAGTTTGTAAATTTGGCTGACACTTGAAAAGGAGTTCCCAAGAGCACACCATTGCAGTTGCTAAATGAGGGGCTTTGGATATTGCAGACGTTGGGGAGGTTAAGAGCCTGGGTTTGGTTGATGATGGTTCCAAGCTGTTGGGCAGCGGCACCATTAAAGACAGTGCACAGGCACTGAGCTTGGGATTGGACGACGCTGGCGAGTTGGGAACAGCATGAGGAAGATGGGGTGGACGAGTTCCCGGCAATGTAGCCAAGGCAAGGGGAAAGGCTCACGAGTGCAGGTGTGCAGCTAGACTGAGCTGAGGTATGGACCAAAAGCATGGCCATGAGGGCCAGGGCCAGAGCCAACTTGATCCCTCTTGGTGCCATTTGATCTCAGTTGTAGTGATTGTGAGATGTGGTTTTGTAAGCTGTTGATGAACTGCCGAGAGGGGTGGGAAGTTGGGGTTTTATAAGCAAGTCTGTGAAGAAGAGACGAGTAATGTGTCCGCAGTTGCGGGTGGCTGGCCGACTTTTCCTACTCTTTCAATTGCTTGTTCAAAGTCCTGGTTGCTTTTGGGATATAACTAACTTTTCTTTTCTGTCATCTAATTGAGTGCAGGTATTGTTGGTTAGCCAAATTTTTTCGCGCATTTCTTGTCTTTGGCCCCACTGGTTCGTCATATCAATTGGTTGTTCGACAAATGCTTACCAATATATGTATAGGATATAGGATCCGATGTCACTTTCTAATCAGATTTTAGGTGGCAACTAATGGTTATGGAACTTCTCGGGTCCACGTGTACTTGTTTGATCATTCGGGAATCCAAAATTAATGATAAAGTCAACATTTGAGAGAGGCAGGTAGAGTTCAAACTGGATTGAATATGGATTAGATACCGGTATACCTATATCTATTTATTTGTTTATTTGATGGGTATAGATATGAATACATATACAGATAGAAAAATTTATATTCATATTTGTTCAAATGGATATGGATACAAATTGGATACTGAAAGAATGAATATAAATATGGAAGTCAGTTGGATAGTTAAATTTTATGACCATAGAATTAAAGATATTATTATGCAGATGAAAAATCAAGTTAATAATATGTTAATATAATTATATATTTTTATTAAAAATTTATGAGTGCTATATAAAATTAAATAGAATTATAAATAAAATCGATCGTATAATTATCTATCAATATTCATATTTATTTTTTTTTGATTGATATAGATATTATTAAGATAGTTTTGAATACATAAACGAATTCAGTTGGATATTATCAAAATTTGCTTTCACCTCTGGAAGCAGGGAATGCTAATGCTTTTTCTTATATATCTTTGGTTTGGTTCAATGAATGGTATGTTCTACGAATGGCTTTCTTGCGAACACTCATCGGCAACCATCCGATCACAACCTGGGGATCATACATTGGAACCTGTAATGGTCTTTCCTTGGTGAGAGCGGATCTGAGACTTCAGAAGGCTCAAAGTTGGCCTTCGGAAAGTCGGTTCCTATTTGTTGCATAAAAGGTTCCTCAGACTTGATGAGGCAGTCATGGCAACTCGTGATTCACCCAACCTCCCATGTACTGCAGCAATGTTCATGAGATGTGCCAATTTCTCAAGTCATGTGGCAAAAGGAACTTTCCAAACGATTGAAGTAAGCAACCCTAGCATCCCTCCCTGAGTTTTTAGGGGTTTAAACTTGTTTCCTACAAGCTGCATGAGAAGAATGATGAAACCACAACCAGTGACACGAGCCGGCTTGGTGGCATGAGGCCTATTGTGGACCACTACCTTGGCCTCGGCCGACCATATGGTTGAGATAAGCAAGAGCTACAAAATCATCTTTAAGACTTAGTTCGGACCTTGACTATAGCTGAGGTGTTCACCTCAGTCAGAACCACAGTATTTACCTCGGCCAGGACCGTGATACTCTCAGATCAGCCCAAATCGAACTCTAGCTATGATGTGCAGTAGTCTCTGTTAATAGATTCTATCCCTCTAGCTTTGGAATGTTTGGATAAGAAAGATTATTTTTGTGACCGGATCATGTTTTAAATGAAAATAACTCTCCGTCAGACTAATCTATGTACAATAATCGAAAACTGACCAGACTCCATGACGTATACGACTCTAACCCCCCTCTATAAATAGAGAGGCACGTGGACCCCCAAGATAAGCTCTCGAAAGGCGTCGAAACGCTCTCTTACTGTTGTTCTTCAATTCTAAACTAATTTGAGCATCGGAGAGACTCCACCAAAAACTCTTCCGATCAAAGATTTATTTTGTCAGTCCAACTCTGGCATCCAGAAGACATCTTATCGCCACCTCATCTCTAGATGAGGATACTTCTACCTCATCCCTAGATGAGAATGCTTCCACCTCATCTCCAGTTGAGGATACTCTACCTTATCCTTAGATGAGGGCACTTCCACCTCATCTCCAGCTGAGGATACTTTCATCTCATCTCCAGTCAAGGATACTTCTATCTCATCTCTAATCGAGGACTCCTCCACCTCATCTTCTGACAAAGATCCTTTTGCCGCATCTTTTTCTGGGGAGACAAAGTCTGACCTCACCGACTTGGATTTTGACCACAATAGATTAGTGCTAGAGGAAGGGCCCAATCTTTACTTGGGGCTTATTTTGAGAGAGAGCATTTTATCATGAGACCATGAAGAGGAGATTCAAATGCCTCCCTCCATTGAAAAGGTATAGGCCTTGACCATCGCGATATAAGAAACGTAGTAGGCTATTGCAGCTCAATCTATATCAAATTCCTATCGTCAAGACCATGTTAGATCAGCAACATAGCAATCACCTCCTCATAGTCTAAGGCAGGGGCGCAGTCGACGTAGCTGACCTAAGGGCCCCAGTTGAGGATCGCATACACGCCCACCGAATTCGTAATCAAGAAAAGACTCCCACAACTTAAAAGTTCTCATGGTGAGAGGTTTTTAAGCCTTAATCCATCGTTCTATTTTCTTTCCTCTTTGCAGGTCCACAAGTCCATGAGCACCTAAAACTGAGATCAAGGTGAAAATTAAGATTGAGGTGAGGTGAAGATCAAGACCAATGCCGAGCTACTAAGCCAAAGATCGAGATGAAGATCAAGATCAAGCCGAGGTGAAGACCGTGGTCAAGCTATCAAGCCAAAGGTCGAGATGAAGATCAAGACCGAGCTGAGGTGAAGATCGAGGTTGAGTTATCAAATCCAAGACACTTCACCAAGTCGAGGAGAAATATCAAGATAGAGGTTGAGCTACTAAGCCAAAAGCCGAGGTGAAGATTAAGACCAAAGTCGAGCTATCAAGCCAAAGATTGAGATGAAGATCAAGATCAAACTGAGATAAAAATCGAGGCTGAGCTATCAAGCTAAAAGCTGAAGTGAAGATTAAGACCGAGACCAAGCTCCCAAAGGCCGAAGATCTGAAGCCGAGGTCCCAAAGATCGAGCTCCAAAAGCCAACCTCCAAAAAGCCGAGCTCCCAAAGGCTGAACTTTCGAAGGCAAGTTTCTGAAGGCCAAGCTCCCAAGAGGGACCTCCGAAAGCTGAGTGCTTGAAGGCCAAGCTCTCGAAGGTCGAGGTAAAAATATTGACTTGAGAAAGCCAACTTGAGAGGGCCGACTAGAGGTAAACTAACTAAAACGGGCCGATTTGATGAGTTCTTTCATTCTCTATGTGTAGATCTCAATGCCTTCTCATGATTCTCCATCGTACGCTCCTCATTCTCGAACAAGCTAAGTAGAATGCGTCTCCACGATTTTTCATCGTGCACTCCTCATCCACAGATGAGCGAAGCAGTATGCATCTCTATGATTTTTCAATACGCACTCCTCATCTACGGACAAATTGAGTGGTATGCATCTTCATAATTCTCCATCGCATGCTCTTTATCCATGGATGAGCTGAGCGGAATGCATCGTCTCTAAAATTCTCCAATATGTGCTCCTCATTTATGGACGAGCTCAGCGAAATGCATCTCCATATGGTTCTCTAATACGCACTCCTCTCCCATGGACAAGCTAAGGGAAATGCGTCGTCTCCAACATTCTCCAACGTGCACTCCTCGTTTATGGATGAGCTGAGCAGAATGTGCTCCGTGCGGTTCTCCAACGCACGCTCCTCGTCTATGGATAAGTTGAGTAGAACGTGTCTCCATGCGGTTTTCTAATGCATACTCCTCGTCCATGGACAAGCTGAGTGAAATGCATCTCCATGCAATTCTCCAATGCATGCTCTTCATCTATGGATGAGCTGAGCAGAATGCATTTCTATGCTATTCTCCAACACACGTTCCTCATCTATGGATGAGTTGAGTGGAATACATCATCTTCAAAATTCTCCAATATGCGTTCTTCGTCTATGGATGAGCTGAGCGGAACATGTTTTCATACGGTTCTCCAATGCACGCTCCTCATCCATAGATAAGCTGAGCAGAATGCATCTCCATGCTATTCTCCAACATATATTCTTCATTCATGGATGAGTTGAGCGAAATGTGTCATCTCTGAAATTCTCCAATACGCGCTCCTCATCTATAGATGAGCTGAGTGACATACATCTCCATGCGATTCTCCAATGAGCACTTTTCGTCGATGGACGAGCTAAGTGGAATGCATTGTCTTCAAAATTCTCCAACATGTGGATGAGCTGAACAAAGACTATGATTACAATGCGAACTGGCACTCCTCATTCTCATTGTCGAATGAGTCAAGTAAAGGTCAGGAATAATGATAAAGGGACTAACCCACTGGGGACCCCTCAATCGAGTTAACTAGAACACCTCGTATAAAGATAAGCTGGATAGAGATCGGATTTTTACCTTAGAGCATGAGCTATATACAATGGACGGACTAAAGGGGTACTAACATTTGCAACGTGAAATTCTATGGATGGTGATGAAGGACAAGCAATAAAAGTGGTGAGGCAAGAGATTTCAACATCAGGTCGGCCTTGACCCTAAACTTTTACACTCTTCGTTCGATCTCAACTTGAGCTCGAATTCGATAATAGGGGGCTACTATGATGGACCACCACCTTGGCCTTGGCCAACCATATGGTTGAGGTAAGCAAGAGCCACAAAATAACCTTTAAGACTCAGCTTGGATCTCGATTATGGCCAAGGTGTTCTTAAGTCGGCTTGGGCCGATCTCTGACTATGATGCACAGTAGTCTTCGTTGACAGATTCTGCCCCTCCTTCAGCTTTGGAATGTCTGGATAAGAAAGACTATTTTCATGATCGGATCATGCCCTAAATAGGCATAACTCTCCGTCAACCTAATCTATATGCAATAATTAAAAATTGACTAGATTCCATGGTGTGTATGACTCTAACTCCCTCTCTATAAATAGAGGGGCACGATGACCCCCAAGATAAGCTTTTGAAAGGCCTCAAAATGCTCTCTTACTGTTGTTCTCTAATTTCAAACTAACTTGAGCATCCACTACAAGAATATACATTAGTAGCGATGCTATTAGCGATGGCAAGACAGCCACCGCTAATAGGGATATCTATCGACTAGAAATTATGATCAAGAAGAAAATTATTGTTAAAGAGTTGAACATCTAATAGCGATGGGACTTTTGTTTATTAGCGAAGGCAAAGCTGTTGCTATAACTCTTAAATTTTAAATATTTATTTTATTAATATAAATTTTTATTAATAATGCAGTTTTAGCCATCGCTAATATAAAGCTCTAAAATCAACCTCCATTCTCGATCGATTTTTTTTTCATTACACCCTCGCATCCTCATTCTTCCCTTGCCTCCGATCCACCTACTTTCACTGTCGCACTGTCGGAGCCCCCATCCTCATGCCCCAGTCCACGTGCCACCATCCTAGCACCGGATCTGTTGTCCTCACGTCGGATCTGACGTCCCTGCACCCTCGCCTCCTCCATTCTTCCCCCATCACACCATCGGAAGCCTGCAGGAGCCCCCATCCCTATGCACCAGTCCCCATGCCATCATCCCCTACACCGAATCCATCATCCCCCACATTGTATCCACTGTCCCCTACATCGGATCCGTCATCCCTATCGTCCCCCATGCCAGATCTATCATCCCTTGCCTTGGATCTACCATCCTCGCTGTCTCTCGCACCAGATCTGCTATCCTCCATATTAAATCCACCATCCCCACACCCAATCCACCATCCCCGCACCCTCACCGTCCTCTATTCCCTTTTTCCCCATTCATGAGTATTAGCAATGGCGCAGTGACAGTGATGGAGTCGTCGCCACACTCCATTCCCTTCTCTTCAAATTTTTTATATTTGAATTAAAATTTATGATGTTTATTTAAATTAATGATGTTTGAATTTAATTTATACATGAGACGCACATGCTGGCCCTCCCCTTTTACAATGCTGCTTGATATTTTGGAACCCCCAGGATAGGATTTGTCTGGATGCTCTGCTGGGATGGTACGAGGTACCACCTTCATAGATGCTCTGGCTCGACTCATCGGCATGGATGTGCAATCCTGCTACCTTGGGCAACAGTCCCTGGTGCGTAGGTTGTACGGCCCGATTGTCCTGTGGTCGAAGACTGCATGTATAGGATGCTCATCTCGGCCCTCTCCATTTGCAATGCTGCTTGATACTTTGGAACCCTCGTAGTGGGATTTACTTGGATGCCCTACTAGGGTGCTGGGGGGGTCGCCTCCATGGCTGCCCCAGCTCGACCCATCGGCATGGGGTTTGTGACCCGACTATCTTGGATGGCAATCTTTGATGCACAGGGTGCACAGCCTAATCATTTGGCTCAATACTTTGAAACCTTCTAATTTAAAAATTTTAAAAATATTACATTACATAGAATCATGACCCATGTTTTGATTAATATACATATTCTATAGTATCCGTATATTTTTATATTTCTATATGGGTGGAAGAATTATAGACATTGGTCAATTGATTGTCTAGTATGGATAGTTTGAAAAATATAATTAATTCTATAGATCATTACAGTAATCAAATGGTATATTGAGTATTCGAAAGAAATTTCGGATAGCATTTTCTTTAGTTCTCCTCACACATCTTAAACCGTGTGAGGAGAACTAAAAAAAAATACTGTCAAAATTTTTTTCAACCTATATTGCATATCGTTTGATTACTATAATTGACCTATAGAATTAATGTAATTCTTAAATGGGATAGGACCTTCTATACCTATTAGTTGATGGTAGGATGTACTTATTATATAAGCCATTCAAAAAGATAAAATAATTATTTAGTAATTGCCTTATATTTGTATATGCAAAATTCTTAGATAGTGTGCTATGGACCATAGTTGGATGGACCATTGAGTAGTCGACGGAGTGATTTTTACTGAATATAGGAAGGGTGTAGAGTATTTCTGTAATTATGCTTTTGAAAATATAGCACTCTTACATTAAGGACGAACTCGTTGCCCTTGTAAGAGATATGACAATAGAGAAATACTTGATAGAGATATAATGAATGTCCATTTATATAGAAGTAGATTTATGCCCAACAATAAGCATTGGTACTTGTATGGAGAGACGTGGGAGACAGTTGCAAGGGTTAGAAATGAGCAGGATAGGGACACAGATAGAATGATAGATATGGTTATGGATGCGGCAAGTCCTTAATTTAACTGGGATACGGAGGATGATCCAGAAGCTGGTAGCAGTAATTTCTATCGTATGTTGAAAGATACTGATGAACTACTATGATCGAAATATAAAACACACACCGTATTGTCAGCTTTATCAGAGTTATTGAATTTAAAGATCAAGTTTAATGTGATGATCAATTTTTATGATAGGATGATAGCAATCATAAAAAAAATATTATTGAAGGATGAGAAACTTGTTGGAAGCTTCTATGCTTCAAAGAAAATGATGAAAGGATTAGACATAAGATATGTAAAGATAGATGCATGTTGTAATGATTGCATGCTTTTCTACAAGGAGGATCAATTGAAGAGCTCATGTGACATATACGGTGAAAGCCGATTTAAGCCAAAGTAAGAGGGCACGAATCAAAATGGCATACCATACAAAGTTCTTCGATACGTCTCCTCACTTTTAGGCTTCAGAGACTCTACTTGTCTAAGAGTACTATCGGACAGATGAGATGACATAAAAAAAGATTCGCAGGCACTCTGATATGATGAGTCATCCATCGGACAGTGAGGCATAGAAAAAATTTGATACTTGCCACTTTTTATTTGCTAAAAAATTATGTAATGTCTGATTGAATCTATCTATTGATGGATTTACACCGTTCAGTCATACAGTGGCTTCTTATTCATGTTGGCCAGTCTTTATTAGTCTATACAATCTACTGCCTGAGATGTATATGAAAGAACATAATATCTTTTTTACATTAGTCATTCCTAGATCACGACATCCTGGTAGAAGCATCGATGTATATCTAAGGCCTCTTATTGATGAGCTAAAATTTTTATGATTCGATGGCATACGTACTTTTGATGTATCTAAAAAATAAAATTTTATAATAAAGACTACATTGATGTGGACCATTAACGATTTTTCTGCTTATGGATGCTGTCAGGATAGGACACTCATGGAAAGCTAGCATATTTCTATTATATGGAGAATACAAAAGCATTTCAACTTGAGCATGATTGAAAGTCCTGCTGGTTCGATTGTCATCATCAATTTCTCCCAGGGCATCATCCTTTTTGAAATCAGCAGAATAGTTTCAGAAAGAATAAGATAGAGGACCATGCACCCCCATGACTCAGTTGTATGAAAGAAGAAAAAGAAGAGGAAGAAGAATCCGAAGGGTACCACATATATGAAGAGGTCAATAAGTAGTGGTAAGTATATCAATCATCTGAAGGAAAGAGTCGACCCTAAAGACAAAGGAGCTGACTCTGGCACGCTGGAGAAGACTGGAACATAGTGGAGTCGACCCCAAGTAAAGAGACAGCATAACGACTAGTTTTTTTTATTTTTGTGGTGTGCCAGCTTTATTTGCTTTTCATACTTGCTTTGTATCATTTTAATTCTTATATTATTTACCATAATTATATAATTAATCTGTAAATCTATTTATTCTTATTTTCAAAGATTATAGAATGTCTACTTCTAGAGGATGAAGCTATGTCAGTCGAAGAGAGAGCTCCAGAGGATAGAGCTCTCGAGGAGAGAGCTCTCGTGGGGCCAGCTCATATGATTCTGTGGCACCCATACCATATGGTAAACTCTAATATTTTAAAATTTTTTTTATAAAATTTTTTTATCCTTTATTATCTAATATAATATTCTTTATGATATTTTGCTATTTTTAGGTTCGGACAATGTGAGGTCACCATTGACCCCATAGTCATATGGAGCAGCAGCCAGCTCTCAACCTCAGCACCGTGGTAGAGGATCCGTCCGGCTCATAGCTCATCTGACGCAATCAAAGGATAGAGAGCTCGTCCATATTGAGAGCCGCACGTAAGTACTAGATCTTTGAGAAATATGTTTAAAGTTTAGCCATTTTAAAATCAATATTTTTTATTCAAAATTAATTTTGTAAGATATTTAGAGAGCCTGGGGTATCCTGTGTGGTTATCGGGATCATCTGACGATGGATGCTGAGATCGATGAACGAGTCTCTAGTTGACCGTCAGGAGCTCGTAATGTAGCCTGAGAGATATTCTTGGTAAGTTAAAGGTGTTCAATTTAAATTTTTAAATTTATATTCTATTTATTAATACATGCTTACTTTTAATTGTAGGAGGACTACTGATTTTAGACTCCTCATGATGAGGAGGCTGGTCATCGGACCTTTAAAGAGGTGGCCACACGTAGGCTCCAGAATAGGCTGTACCATCTCAGACAGTCCGCCATAGAGTTCTCCAGTTTCGAGTCACCATCGGACTGATAATCTTTTATGGATCACTCGATGTGGAAGGATGTATGAGAGGCCCTATATGATCAATAGAGTAGTGAAGACTACTCTGACCGATGGTAGAGGGCCCGACAGAATTGGACAGTCCAACATGATTCGATCAAGCACACCGGCAGCTCCGTTGGCACACATATTATAGTAGATAGATTGATAAAAATTTTAAACTTATATTAATCTCATATTTAGTTGATCATATATTTATCTGTATATTTTTATTAACTTAATTTTATTATTTATTAATTATAGATACGGTAGCTGGGTCATGTACTAGGACAGCTATAATTGTGGGAGATTACATACCAGTCTAGGAGGACCGATGATTACCTAGATTCTAGGTCCAGATGAATCGTGGTAACTTAAAATATTATTTATCAAATTTTTATATATACTGATATGTATAATAACACTAATAAATTTTTAAACTATATAGGTATATTATGCGGAGTACGTCGTAGCATGGCACGATGAGGACCCATCCTCTCAGCCCCTTCTTGACCTTGAAGGATGGCTCAAGGCTATTGAAGGGGTGAGTAGGAGCCGAGTCATAGGGTTCAAGCATAGCTTCAACCCTCCAGCAGCTCGCTAATCTTCGACGTCCTCCTCTCAGACCTCGATGACCCAGTCGTTGGGTGATGCACATGTCAAGGAGGTCGTGCAGAGACTTTTTTGCCAGTGATTCAGAGCTTTTGAAACATCATTCGTGAGACCATTGTTGAGACTCTCCGTGATCCGTATTTGCATGATCAGCTGAGCTCGTTGTTATAGCCATCACAATAGGTAAGTCAAGTAATATTAATAAATTTTTTATTTTAAATTATTATATTTAGAAGCTTCACATAGTTAGGCTTTGTTGGAAAAAATGGATCTTGTTGGAGATTTAGTACCATCTTGTTGCAGTAGAAAAAAAAATATAAAATGAGAATACAATCAAATACGTAGATTAGATCAAGGTATATCTCCATGGGGCACGCAAGCTTTACTATGAAAGAGAAATAAAGTACAAAAAGAGAACATTCACTCTCAACTCTGATACACAAACCTCTCTCAATAAGAAGTACTCACTCTCACAAAAATTCTCATAGAATTCTCCAAGGAGATCCTCTTACAGGCCTGCTATGCCAGGATCCTCGATGCTCTTGACCACTTTCTGTGATGTAAGCTGCTACATCATATCGCAGCCTCTGCTCCTACACCCACGACTACTCCCACGACTATTTTAGGACACTCTCGACTGGTCTGCCTGCTGCTCACGTTAAGCTGCTCCTCAATTGCTATTGTTGATGCCCCAGGCACTCTCAGCCGTTCACGATCTCTCAGACCCTTGTTGAGAAGCACACTAATCTCCTCAAGCTGTCAGGCATCTTTTATAGACTCAAATCTACATCCAGATCAAAATCCTATCTTCAACAAGAGTCAGAAATCTTTTTGACCGTTAGATCACATCCACTCGATTCTCTGCCGCATGATCATGCAAAACAGTGCTCCTAGCCGCCCAATCATGCTCGAACAAGCCTCCCAACTATTGGATCACCCATCAGGATGCTTGCCTGCCATTGGATCGCACATAGATCACTCGTAGACCATGATTTTCAGCCCTTGCAACTCTTCGATCCACATGGAAGGTATGGACCGCACCATCCTACATGGTCCACCATGGAATGTGCCAAATCCTGCACATTGTGTGGGCACGTGTGCATCATAGGCCGCACGCCCGCCTGGGCTACCCACTTGCGTTGGGCCGCATGCTTGAGCTAGGGCCGCACACCCGCACTGGGCCATACTAGTGCCTTTCGCGCTTGGGCCACGCTACTGTGGGGCTTGCACTCCCGTGGGCCAGCCTGCGGGCCCCACTTATTGTGCATTGTAGAGCCCACTATAAATGCATCTTCGGGCTCTTCACGATATGCTCTTCGAGCTGGGCTTCTTCGCATCTGGGTTCTCACTACCGTGGGTCAAATTCGAGGCAACAAAGTTTCAACAATCTCCATCTCGACTCGACATGCGGTCTCCACCTAACTTTGAGAACTTCTGGATGATCTCACCTCTATGCCTTGGGGCAAATGCCTGCTACTCATGGATGGGCAAATATAGAAGTCGAGCCAAGTCGCTCGATCCCATCTTCATTCTGCATGACCTGAGATCTGCTCGAGGTAGCCTCTTGGCGACATCGCATATCATCCTCCCGAGTCTTCCGTCTCATGCTCGATCCAATTCTACCTGGAGTTCCACCTCATACTGGGCTCCCACTAGCATCTTCTATGATAGACGACTTCTCCTTGCACAAGAGAATATCGATCAACCCTTCACGATTGATCTCAACCTATATTACACCTATCTTCTCCATCTTCTTCAATCTTGATCACTACTGCTGCAACCTGGACTCTGAAACCACCTAGCTTTGATACTAATTGTTGGAGATCTGGTACCATCTTATTGCAGCAGAAAAAAAAAGAGATAAAATGAGAACACCATCAAATACATAGATTACACTAAGGTCTACCTCCATGGGGTACGCAAGCTTCACTATGAAAAAAAAAATAGGTACAAGAGGAGAACATCCACTCTCAACTCTCATACACAGACCACTCTCTCAATAAGTACTTACCCTCATAAAAGCTTTCACAAAATCCTCCAAGGAGACCCTCTCATAGGCCTGCCATTTTAGAATCCTCGACGTCCCTGATCACTTTCTGTGATGCAAGCCGCTACATCATGCCGCAGTCTGTACCCCTACACCTACGGCCACTCCCACAATCGTTCCAAGACACTCTCGACTAGTTTGCTTGCTGCTCATACCAAGCTGCTCCTCAGTTGTTACTGTTGATGCTTTGGACACTCTTAGCCATTCATGATCTCTCAGACCCTCGCTAAGAAGCACACAGATCTCCTCAGGCCATCAGTCTTCTTTTATAGACCCAAATCTGCGTCCAGATCGAAATCCTACCTTCAACAAGAGTCAGACACCTTTTCTAACCATTGGATCACACTCGCTCGGTTCTCTATTGCACGATCATACAAAACAATGCTCTTGGCCACCCAATCATGGCCGAACAAGCCTCCCAGCCGTCAGATCACCCATCAGAATGCTTGCCTGTCGTTGGATCATGCACAATTGTCTATAGATCATGATTTTCAGCCTGTGCACCTCTCTAGTCCACGCGAAAAGTGTGGACCATGCCATCCTGCACAATCCACCATGGACCATGCCAAATCTTGCACACCGCGTGGGTGCCGCGTGGGTGCATGCACACAATCCATTGAATCAGAGGAGTATATCGAAATATATCCCTCCATACCGATTTAGACTTCAAACGACAGAAAGGAGGTACCCAGAGAGTCAAAATTCAATCTAACCATCCGATGGATAGATCAAAGGTGTTTATAGCTCTGTAACATCAAATAAAATATATAGGGATAATCTGTCCAAGAATCGGAGGAGTATATCAAAATATATCCTTCTATGCTGGTTTAGGCTTCAAGTGGGAGGGAGGGGTACTTAGAATGTTAAAATTCAATCTAAGTATCCGATGAACTAGCCGGAGGTGTCTATAGCTCTATATCATCAAATAAAATATATAGAAATAATCCATTCGAGAATCGGAGGAGTATATCAAAATGTAACCTTCCATAAAGATTTAGGCTTGAGGTGCACCAATTACTTTAGTTTTATGATTTTAATTAATTTAGTTCTAAAATTATTAATAATATTTTATTTTATTTTTATTACAGGATACTGGGATATCCGGTTCTCATCCATTTACTGCTGCAGATGACGTACATGAGGAGAAGAAGGATCTTCGTTGATTTTTTTTAATTTTGATGTAATGTATTTAATTTTAATATTTGAACAATGTTATGTTATACAATTGGATAATTTATATTTTTTATATAATATTAGTTTTTTATTTATGATGATGATAGTTAATTATTAGTTGTTATAGTATATATATATTGGTTGTTAATTTAATTATAGTATATTTTAATATATATATTTCTTATAATTCTTTTTAAAAAAATTATTTATTAGCGACGGTTGTAGCTTATTAGCGAACACTGAAGCCTTTGCTAATATATTTTTAATTTTTTTAATTTAAATTAAAAAATGATCTGAAAGTGATGGATTTGCCATTGCTAATTATTGTCATGAATACTTTATTAGTAACAATTTTTTCCATTGTTGCTAATAATGGTCTTTAGCATCTTTTTTTTTTTTGATGGCTTGTTGGCGACGGTATTTCATTGCTAATAGTATTAGCGTCAGCTCTTCGGTAATTAGTGTCGGCATTTAGTCGTTGCTAATAAGTAATTTTTTTGTAGTGCTCGGAGGATCCCCATCAGAAATTTTTCGATCAGAGACTTGTTTTGCAGGTCCAACTTTGGCATCCAGGAGGTATCTCATCACTACCTCATCCCCAGATGAGGATACTTCCACCTCATCCCTAGATGATGATGCTTCCACCTCGTTTCCGATCGAGGATACCTCTATCTCATCTCCAAATGACGACACTTCAACCTCATCTCTAACTCAGGACACTTTTACCTTATCTTCAACCGAGGATACTTCCACTTCATCTCTAGCCAAGGACTCCTCCATCCCATCTTCTGACAAAGATCCCTTCGCCGTACCTTTTTTCAGAGAGATAAAGTCCAACCTCACCAGCTTGGGTTTTGACCACAACAAGGCCTTTGCTTAATAGGCTTGCCCATGCCACCTTCTGTCCAGACATGGCCCAGGGTTCGAATGCGTAGCTGGAGCTTGAGTTGGACCAATTGGATTTAGATAGATCGGGCCTAAATCCTGCAAGTTTAGGCTTTCTACCAGGCTAGGCTAGGCTCACAAGCCGAAATGTCATCATATCCTAAGCGGAGGCTATAAGCTTCAACTTATGCATAGTCCTGGCTTATGGACCTAATTTTGGACTGATAGTTAAAAACTCCCAGAGCATAGATTAAATAACAAAAACATCTGAGTCTCACCAATAGGGGTATTAATAGGCCGAGCCAGCTTACTAGTACCCCACTATGTAAAACACACCATTGAATGACCACTTGTAAGATCGGTGATGTGTTTCTTGAACTAATTTGGTTGGAAGGAGATTCAACTATAGTGGTCAAATAGATTTCAGCTCTTCATTAAGACAGATCATTTGAATTTGATGGATGGCTTTGCCATCCTCTCTTTGCTGACATTAAGCTTTGTTTATACTCTCTGAGCTTCTTCTTGGTATCCCATGTTTTTTGTAAGCTAACCAATCTGTTGATAGATTGGCTCGGCTATAATGTTCAACTAATTTTCATTCGGCTTCCCTGCTTCCTTATAAAATGAGGACTCTTATTTTGGCTGATAGATTAGGAGTTCAATTTCTTCATTTCTAGTTGTTATTAGGTCTTTGACCTCCTTAGGTTAATTAATCAACACCTTGCAAACTGGTATAAGCATGCTACTTGTTATAGAGGGAGAGAAACTTTAGTCCCACATCGGCTATTCAGTAAGACCACCTCACCTTATTAGGCTTCGAAGCCCCCCTCCCACACAGAGGCACCTTTTGGATCTGGCCGCTTTGGCACGGGTGTGCCTGGTCGCGCTAGCATGGGCCCAAGAAAGTAAAGCCGTGAGGGGTCACCCACGCCGTACGAGGTACGTCTTGGTGGGCCCCCAAAACAGATAATACCTTCATGTCGGGCTGGACACGGATTGCGATCTCGTAAGCCTAGCTGACCGGACTGTAACACTGGTGGCCCATGCAGGCCTCCCTTCAATAGGCTCGGTCTCCTAATTAAAAAGGGTCACTGTTGCGGAGGAAGAGGAACTTTAGTCCCACATCGGCTGTTCAGTCAGACCACCTCGTTTTATTAGGCTTCAGAGTCCTCCCATGCGGAGGGGTCTTTTTGGTTCGATCGCTTTGACACGGATGCACCCCATCGCGTTAGCACGGGCCCAAGAGGGCAAAGCCTTGAGGGGTCACCCACGCCGCACGAGGTACATCTTGCTAGGCCCCCAAAGCGGAAAATACTTTCACGTCGGGCTGAACACGAGTTCCGACCTCATAAGCTTGGCTGACCAGACCGCAACACTGCCATTTCCTTGATCCCTAAAACTACCCTTGAAGCAAGTAGATTGTTTTACTAATGAGGTAGCCATGATGATCAGGACAGCCCTGGTTGACTAGTAGTTTTGAAGCCTCCCCGTATTGGTTCTGTTATCCCCATTCCCAAGAAGATATCTGGTGGATGTGCATGGAGTTGCGCCTTTCAAGCAATCCTTGTAGGCTATTTGGGCTCTGAAAAGGAGTCACCAATTTGATCCCCTCATTATCCCATTGGCTCTACAAACATGAGCCAATTTTCTATATACGTTGTGGACAACCTGCTTCTGGGCTCTCAAGTACATGAATATTCAGTAAAAGACACGGATTACCGCAGAGAAACTTGTTAACGCAATTGTTGGGTATAAATTACCCGCAGCCGAAATCGACAGCAGAACGGCTCCGCCCGGACTCCTACGGGAGCCGGGCTCCTCCATCAACAGCAGAACGGCTCCGCCCGGACTCCTACGGGAGCCGGGCTCCTCCATCAACAGCAGAACGGCTCCGCCCGGACTCCTACGGGAGCCGGGCTCCTCCAACAGCAGAACGGCTCCGCCCGGACTCCTACGGGAGCCGGGCTCCTCCATCAACAGCAGAACGGCTCCGCCCGGACTCCTACGGGAGCCGGGCTCTGCCATCGACAGCAGGGTGGCTCCGTCCGGATCCCTACTCCACCCGCGACCTCGTCCGAGAGGGGGACTCCTCCCGGACTCCTACAAAGGCCGAACTCCGACCACTGCCGAGCCTTGATCAACAGATCCGTGTCCCTTGGCAGATAACAATAACTGCCATGATCCTGTTCCACTTCCTGTAGCGGATTCCACGCGGTTCCACCTCCTCCTGCGACAGGTGCTGCACGATCCCACTACCCTCTGACAGGCTGTGTCAACAGCTATGATGTTGCTCCGCTCCCTGCGGCAGGTGCTGCACGATCCCACTACCCTCTGACAGGCTGTGTCAACAGCTATGATGTTGCTCCGCTCCCTGCGGCAGGTGCTGCACGATCCCACTACTCGCTGACAACCAGCAGTAACGGACGCCGCTCCACTACCTACAACAGGCCTTATGTGGCGGGCCATGATGATGGCCACGTGTCTGCTCCTTTATCTTTCGCAATCAATTCCCCTGATCATGGGCGGCCCACTACCAGGCGGTTACAAACGTCGCCATCAGTCCGGTGCCTCCCCCGCCTATACAAGGGGGACTCAGATACGTTATTCTTTAAGCTCTTTTGCCTTATCTCAAAACTCTGCTAAATTCTCCGTTCGAGCACTCCATTCTTGTTGAGGCAGAGAACTGACTTGAGCGTCGGAGGGTCTTGCCGGAGCAACCCCACCTCCGGTTTAGACTTCCCTTGCAGGTCCCGACGGCGACCGCGGCTTCCTCAACTCCAGCTTCTCCAGCGCAGGCGGATTTTTGCACCAACAGGATTGGCGCTAGAGGAAGGGGGTGTGTCTTTGCAGCACCCTTGTTCTTGAAGGAGCGCTCAACGGACCCGCTTCCGGCCATCTTTTTCGGCACCCAATCCTCTTTTTCCCATTCGATGCCCTCCCGCGAGGTTTCCGCACAACTACCTCCGGCTATGATTGATGATAAAGGGTGGCCGGATGACCAACCTTCGCCGGATTCCGTCAACGTCATCTCGGGAGAATCCCGGCCGGAGGCAACCAACACATCAGCTGCACCCCTCAAGCGGCAAAAAGTTGAAGAGCCCATAGCCTTCACTGAAGAGGATGCCCAAGGAGTCCAATTCCCTCATGACGACGCGGTCGTAGTTTCCTTGAATATAGCAGATTATGACGACCGTCGCATTCTCGTCGACAACGAAAGTTCGGCCGACATCTTATTCTACAGTGCCTTTTCGAGAATGGCCGCTCTTGGCGGTCATTTAAGGCCGATGTGCTCCCCCTTGATAGGGTTTACTGGTGATGCCGTTCCAATGGAAGGAACGATAGCCCTAACTGTGACCGCGGGTCGGCATCCAAAGCAGTCCAAAGCCCTGGTGAATTTTCTGGTGGTAAAGGCGCATTCTGCCTACAATGCAATTCTTGGCCGACCCAGCCTCAATGCCCTCAGAGCCGTTGTTTCAACCTATCATTTGAAGTTGAAGTTCCCCACTGACAAAGGGATTGGAGAAGTTCGGGGAGACCAGGCGCTGGCCAGGCACTGCTACAATATTGCCCTGCAAAGAAGCGATCAAGCGGACCTTTGTCCAGTCGACGGGTTGGATGCGCGCGACGACCTCGCTGAAGAGAGGGGCGGCCCGATCGAGGACCTAATACCAATTCCTTTGAATGATGGGAATGCGGAGCATGTGGTGTTGATTGGCTCCAACCTGGAGGAGGAGGTGCGGACGCATCTCGTGGACTTTCTCCGAAGGAATGCGGACGTTTTCGCATGGGTCCCGGCGGATATGCCGGGGATTGAGACAGAAGTCATGGAACATCATCTGGCGGTCGATCCTAAATATCGGCCAACAAAAGAAAAAATTCGGAGTCATGCCCCAGAGAGGCAGAAGGCGATAGCCAAGGAAGTGGATAAACTTCTCAAGGCCGGATTCATCAAGGAGGTCAATTATCCAGAGTGGATCTCCAATGTTGTCTTGGTCAAGAAAGCAAACGGCAAGTGGAGGATGTGTATCGACTTCAAAAAGCTGAATAAAGCTTGCCCAAAGGACAGCTACCCCCTTCCCAGGATCGACCAACTGGTGGACGCTACCTCGGGCCACGAGCTTCTCACTTTCATGGACGCATTCTCCGGCTATAACCAGATTAGGATGGCATCGGAAGATGAAGAAAAGACTGCTTTTATCACTAATCGCGGCCTTTACTGCTACAGGGTTATGCCATTCGGCCTCAAGAACGCGGGTGCAACCTATCAACGACTGGTGAACAAAATCTTCAAGGAACAGATCGGCCGAAATATGGAAGTTTATGTGGACGATATGCTCATGAAAAGCAGGTCTTCCGGGAATCATGTCACCGATCTCGAAGAAACCTTTGGCGCTCTTCGAAAGTATAGAATGAAGCTGAACCCAACCAAATGCGCCTTTGGGGTAACCTCGGAGAAGTTCCTGGGCTTCATGGTATCAGGGCGCGGGATCGAGGCCAATCCGGAGAAAATCCACGCCATCCAAGATATGATTGCCCCAAGGTCGATCAAAGAGGTTCAGTGCCTCACAGGAAGAATTGCGGCTCTCAATCGCTTTGTCGCAAGGTCGGCCGAGCGATGTCTGCCATTCTTTCAAACTCTCAAGCAGCCGAAAAACTTCTGTTGGACCCCTGAATGCCAACAGGCGTTCGAAGAATTGAAAAGCTATCTTGGCTCACCCCCACTGCTGGCAAAGCCCGAGCCCAAAGAGGAATTATTTTTGTACCTGGCAGTCTCTCCCACAGCCCTTGCAGCCGTCCTTGTTAAGGAGGAAATGAAAGTCCAGCGACCGGTCTACTACATTAGTCACGTGTTGAGGGACGTCGAGACCAGGTATACTAAATTAGAAAAACTGACCTACGCCTTGTTGATTGCAGCTCGGAGACTCCGACCTTACTTTCAAGGGCACACGGTGACGTTACTCACCGACCAACCGATCAAGGCGGTTTTACACCGAGCCGATGCCTCCGGAAGAATGGCGAAATGGGCCATCGAGCTTACAGAATTCGACATCAACTACAAGCCTAGACCGGCGATAAAAGCCCAAGTGTTGGCGGATTTCATAGTGGAATGCACCATCCCCGAGGAGGCTGAACCTGAGCAAAATAAAATTGATGACCTGAGTACTCAGCCGAACTCCCCCGACGAAGAAGCCAGTTCGTCCGATAACTGTTGGACCCTCCATGTGGACGGATCGTCCAACATGGCAGGCGCGGGTGCTGGCCTGATCTTGATCGGCCCGGAGGGAGTCGTTGCAGAGTATGCTCTGCGTTTCGAATTTCCCGCAACGAACAATGGAGCGGAGTATGAAGCTCTGATCGCAGGATTGAGGATCGCTAAGGAGCTTGGAATAGGTCAACTCCGGGTGCACAGCGACTCCCAGCTGGTGGTGGGGCAGGTCAGCGGGAGCTTTGAAGCACGGGAGGACAGTATGGCCAAATATCTCGAAAAGGTGAAGGAGTTCATCCCTGCCTTTAACAATTTCGACATCAGGCAAATTTCGAGGTCGGAGAACATTAGAGCCGATCTTCTCTCCAAACTGGCGAACATCGGTTCCGGCCGAATTGCCAAAGGGCGTTCTCTTTGAAGTTTTAGAACAACCGAGTACGGCAGAACCGCGACTCGTAATGGAGATCGACCACGAGCCCAGCTGGGTCGACCCGCTAATAACCTATCTTAGAGATGGGATTCTCCCCCAGGATGCGAAAGAAGCCCAGAAACTCCGAAATCAAGCCTCCCGGTACATTCTCTATGAGGGCAAATTATACAAAAGATCGCACTCTCTGCCTCTCTTGAGATGCCTCCGATCCTCCGAAGCTGACTACGCTCTATGGGAAATGCACGAGGGAGCTTGCGGAAGCCATTTAGGCGCCAGGTCTCTATCCCACAAGCTACTCCGCCAAGGATATTACTGGCCAACCATGCACCAAGATTCAATTGAATATGTCAAAAAGTGTGATCGATGCCAGAGGTACGCCAACATCCAGAGACAGCCTGCTACTGAGCTTACACCCTTGAGCGCCCCATGGCCTTTTGCGCAATGGGGAATGGATATTCTTGGCCCCTTTCCCATGGCGTCTGGTCAAAGAAAATTCCTCCTTGTAGCGATCGACTACTTCACCAAATGGGTCGAGGCCGAGCCACTAGCCAAAATCACAGAAGCGAAAGTGCAGGATTTCGTCTGGAAATCGATCGTGTGCAGGTTCGGTTTGCCTAGAACTCTCATCACTGATAATGGACGGCAATTCACGGGAGCCAGATTTGCTGAATTCTGTGAAGACCTAAACATCTCCCACAAATTCACGTCAGTGGCCCATCCCCAGGCGAACGGCGAAGCCGAGGTAACAAACAGAACCCTTTTGCAGGGGATTAAGACCAGGCTCGAAAGAGCAAAAGGGACTTGGGCGGACGAACTTTATCATGTGCTATGGGCTTATCGGACCACCCAGAGATTGCCTACAGGAGAGACTCCCTTTGCTCTAGCCTTTGGTACGGAAGCCGTCATCCCGATCGAGCTTAAACTCCCGTCGGCACGAGTCGTGACATTCGACGAACCTCAAAACGCGCAAAGTCTCAGAGCCAACCTCGACCTACTGGAAGAAAGGCGGGAGATTGCTCAGGTTCGAATGGCAGCCTACAGACAGAAAGTTGCCCGATATTACAACGCCCGAGTGAAGAACAAAGCATTCAAAGCAGGGGATCTAGTGCTCCGACGAGCTGCTGTCTCACAACCTCAGGGCCAGGGGAAGCTCGCCCCAAACTGGGAAGGACCTTATGAGGTCAAGGAAGTAGTCCGACCTGGAACTTATTATCTCAGGGAACTCGGGGGAGCTGACCTCCCGCGACCGTGGAGCTCAGAAAACTTACGGATGTACTACCAGTGATTTTGTCCTGACCAAAAAAAAAAAAAAAAAATGCATGCCCATTTGTCTTAGGATAATTCAAGCAGACGGTATCAAAAATGAGAGGGCAACCTTATAAAAATCGAAGGCCCGGTTCTTTTAGACCGGATGGGGGGAGAGGCCTTGCAACGCCCATATGTGCCCCCACAGCCCTGTTAGGGACAGGAGGAGAACCTCGCCCTAACTTGAGCAAAGTCGAAGGCCCGGTTCTTTTAGACCGGATGGGGGGAGAGGCCTTGCAACGCCCATATGTGCCCCCACAGCCCTGTTAGGGACAGGAGGAGAACCTCGCCCTAACTTGAGCAAAGTCGAAGGCCCGGTTCTTTTAGACCGGATGGGGGGAGAGGCCTTGCAACGCCCATATGTGCCCCCACAGCCCTGTTAGGGACAGGAGGAGAACCTCGCCCTAACTTGAGCAAAGTCGAAGGCCCGGTTCTTTTAGACCGGATGGGGGGAGAGGCCTTGCAACGCCCATATATGCCCCCGCAGCCCTGTCAGGAACAGGAGGAGAACCTCGTCCTGACATGAGCAAAGTGAAAGACCCGGACTCCTACGGGAGCCGGGTCCCTACGCCAAGAAGACTTCACTCGGACTCCTACGGGAGCCGGGTTCCGCCGCAAAAAAAAAAAAAAAAAAAAAAGACTTCGCCCGGACTCCTACGGGAGCCGGGTCCCCATGCAAAGAAGACTTCACCCGGACTCCTACGGGAGCCGGGTTCAGCCGCCAAGAAACCTTCACCCGGACTCCTACGGGAGCCGGGTTCCGCCGCTAAGACGGCTTCGCCCGGACTCCTACGGGGGCCGGGCTCCACCGCCAACGACAGCTACAGGACAACTCCGCCCGGACTTCTACGGAAGCCGGACTTTACTTATAACTTTAATTGCAGAAAAACTTTGCCCTGGCTCTTACGAGAATCGAGTTACTCCAACTCCCGGAGGGCTTCTCCGTTCGGACTATCAAGGGAGCCGAACTTAGCCCCGACTTCAGCGGAGAAGAATCCAGGCGAACCCGACAAGTGGGTATCCCCGAACGGCACAAAAGTCGAAAAGGAGCTCGGCAAATGACGACCCCACGTGAACTGAAAAAGTCACCGACGACCTTGGAACAACGTAACACAGACAAAGAGAACGAAAGGAAAACGAAGAAGTCCGGCAGACAACTATTTAACACAAGATGCAAACAAGGTACTGAAGTTACTTTTTCATTTAACAGAAATACACATTACAGGACTCGGTGGGTCAGAAAAAAAGAAGATACACGTCATCGCACGTATCGCGGGCACGGTTCGGGCAGGACGAACCGGAGACCGCTCCGAGCTGCGAACTCCGTCTCTATCCTTCTCAATCGCATTCTCCAGTGCGTGTAACAGCTCTCGCCCATCTCGCCTCATTCTGTTCCCGAGGTCCCAACCTTGGCAGAAGAGGGGTGGGGTAAATCCCCGGAGGCGGAGGGGGCAACGACGGCCGCCACCCGAGACACTCCGGCAAGGTCAGCATGCGTTACTTCCACCGCCCCCGCAACAAGTTCTACTGCCCCACCGTCAACGTCGACCGCCTCTGGTCTCTCGGCCCCGACGGCGTCAAGGATCCCGTCATGGCTTGTGACGTCTATCCTGCCCTCTTGACCGGTATCACCCCGCTTTGCTGCCCCGAGACTCGCGGGCAGAATAGCTTCCCCGACAGCCCCCATTATTAAACCCCTGTTGTTGAAGGAATTCTTCCTTGGGCTCCCTTTAGAGCGACGGAGATTCTCACCGACCGCCATTCTCCTTCTCTCTTTCCTCCAAACCCTAAGAATTCCCTCGAGGACAGCCTCCCAAGTAGATAACATGGTTTAAGGGAAGGAGACAGGGACTGGGGCGAGGGAAGCAGGGCTCTCAGATGAAAGAACAACGCCAGAATGAAGCTACGAAGGGGCCGAGGGGTTTAAATAGCCGATGGATCCTGGCGCAGTTATGGCGGCGGGTACTCCTGGGCCAACTAAGGTGTGCCGCGTGGCGCGCTTATCCCCTTCACCGCCATCGAGGGTTGACCGCTCACGAATTCCCGCAAAGCGACGCTTAGGATCGCGTTTCAGCGGGGGTTCCGAAAAGACTTTTCAAGTCACCTTCACCGAAAAGCGGACTCTGACGTGCGCGCATTTAATAGGGGCGGCAGTGCACAGGATTCGAAGGGACGATTCCGGCTGCGCACATCTCTCTCTGCATACTTTCTTCGCTTGAAATTCAAACTCGAAAGTATGGGGGACTGGTGTTGGGTATAAATTACCCGCAGTCGAAATCGACAGCAGAACGGCTCTGCCCGGACTCCTACGGGAGCCGGGCTCCTCCATCAACAGCAGAACAGCTCCGCCCGGAGCCGCCCGGACTCCTACGGGAGCCGGGCTCCTCCATCAACAGCAGAACGGCTCCGCCCGGACTCCTACGGGAGCCGGGCTCCTCCATCAACAGCAGAACGACTCCGCCCGGACTCCTACGGGAGCCGGGCTCCTCCATCAACAGCAGAACGGCTCCGCCCGGACTCCTACGGGAGCCGGGCTCCTCCATCAACAGCAGAACGGCTCCGCCCGGACTCCTACGGGAGCCGGACTCCTCCATCAACAGCAGAACGGCTCCGCCCGGACTCCTACGGGAGCCGGGCTCCTCCATCAACAGCAGAACGGCTCCGCCCGGACTCCTACGGGAGCCGGGCTCCTCCATCAACAGCAGAACGGCTCCGCCCGGACTCCTACGGGAGCCGGGCTCCTCCATCAACAGCAGAACGACTCCGCCCGGACTCCTACGGGAGCCGGGCTCCTCCATCAACAGCAGAACGGCTCCGCCCGGACTCCTACGGGAGCCGAGCTCCTCCATCAACAGCAGAACGGCTCCGCCCGGACTCCTACGGGAGCCGAGCTCCTCCATCAACAGCAGAACGGCTCCGTCCGGACTCCTACGGGAGCTGGGCTCCTCCATCAACAGCAGAACGGCTCCGCCCGGACTCCTACGGGAGCCGGGCTCCTCTATCAACAGCTCCTCCATCAACAGCAGAACGGCTCCGCCCGAACTCCTACGGGAGCCGGGCTCCTCCATCAACAGCAGAACGGCTCCGCCCGGACTCCTACGGGAGTCGGGCTCCTCCAACAGCAGAACGGCTCCGCCCGGACTCCTACGGGAGCCGGGCTCCTCCATCAATAGCAGAACGGCTCCGCCCGGACTCCTACGGGAGCCGGGCTCTGCCATCGACAGCAGGGTGGCTCCGTCCGGATCCCTACTCCACCCGCGACCTCGTCCGAGAGGGGGACTCCTCCCGGACTCCTACAAAGGCCGAACTCCGACCACTGCCGAGCCTTGATCAACAGATCCGTGTCCCTTGGCAGATAACAATAACTGCCATGATCCTGTTCCACTTCCTGTAGCGGATTCCACGCGGTTCCACCTCCTCCTGCGACAGGTGCTGCACGATCCCACTACCCTCTGACAGGCTGTGTCAACAGCTATGATGTTGCTCCGCTCCCTGCGGCAGGTGCTGCACGATCCCACTACCCTCTGACAGGCTGTGTCAACAGCTATGATGTTGCTCCGCTCCCTGCGGCAGGTGCTGCACGATCCCACTACTCGCTGACAACCAGCAGTAACGGACGCCGCTCCACTACCTACAACAGGCCTTATGTGGCGGGTCATGATGATGGCCACGTGTCTGCTCCTTTATCTTTCGCAATCAATTCCCCTGATCATGGGCGGCCCACTACCAGGCGGTTACAAACGTCGCCATCAGTCCGGTGCCTCCCCCGCCTATAAAAGGGGGACTCAGATACGTTATTCTTTAAGCTCTTTTGCCTTATCTCAAAACTCTGCTAAATTCTCCGTTCGAGCACTCCATTCTTGTTGAGGCAGAGAACTGACTTGAGCGTCGGAGGGTCTTGCCGGAGCAACCCCACCTCCGGTTTAGACTTTCCTTGCAGGTCTCGGCGGTGACCGCGGCTTCCTCAACTCCAGCTTCTCCGGCGCAGGCGGATTTTTGCACCAACAGCAATATATGGGGTTCAACTTTTTGAAGGCTCCAAACATCAAAGACATGGTAGTATTTTTCTTCGTGCGGTAGGCTTTTGGGCCTCGTACACAATTTTTTTTGGATCTGGATAGGTAGCAGGATGCTACCCCCACTTTATTGAAAAATCAAGGTCACAGATACAAAGCAGAGGAAGCCCGGGAGTACAAAGAAAGCGAAAAAACAGGGAGCCTAAGGGGGCTGAAAGGCTACACAGAACCTGGCAACCTCATAAAGATGACAAGCACAGGAGACCAGGCAATAAGTAAATACCTGCCGCATTGTTAGGTCTGAAACACCTTCACTTAATTTCCTGCCTTTTCTCTATATTTTGGAGCACAGTTTACTTTATAATTGAACTGCTAATTTATCCAGATATATGTTCTTCAAGTGGGCTGCTCTACCAAACACTTATTAGCCCAATTATGCAATTGAGTACGAAATCGGCTCCCTTTTTTTCAAAATTATTAAGAGGTTTTGAGAGTGCATTTTACCATCGATTTCTTCTGCACAGTCTAACTTACAGTCCTGCGAGTCTTCATGACCATTGGCCCACTTAAGGAATCTCTACCTTTGTATTTATTTTCGTCATTATCACACTTAATTTCAACCATCGGAGAGGAATGAGTGGCCATTGGATCAATTAAGCAAAGGATTGCATATTTACGCTCAAAACCAATAAGAATTTATTCGTATCATCTAAGAAGCTGGTACAGTATCCCAAACTCAAATACAGAGCAAGCATAAGGAGAAAGAATACAGGATCACACACGATCCACACTATCAATTGGAGTACTTAAAGGCTGAAAAGTGAGACATATGCAGCAAGCAAGAGGAAGGAGATCAAAAGAGAGCGACTTGATTTGTTGGAACTTCCATGGGAAGATTCACCGGTGGCTGATGGGACAGTCTTCGAACCACTTTCTGTATCAATCAAGAAAACAAGTTTTTTAATATGCACAAAACCATCATAACATGTTAGACCTGCCGATTATTGACATGGAAAAGTAATCTAGGTCGTTCAAGTGGCTAAATGTATGTAATCTAAGTGCCAAAAATGAACGTCGAAGTAACACCAAGAATTACTGCACCTGACGGTGTCGATGCGGTGGCAGGAGTGCTGCTCGGAACCGATGGCGTCGATGGGGTCTCTGGAGAAGGGTTTGCCGGCGGGGTTGATGGAGTTGCCGGAGTGCTCGATGCTTTAGGTGGTGAAGCTGCCGGTCCCCCAGCCACAGCTGCCACAAGCCCACAACGAATCAGTACTTCAGCCAGTGTTTCAAAATATCTATAAATCTAGAAACTATCATTGAAGTTTGGACAAGAGCCTACCATTGCATTGGCTAACAGGTGGTGTTTGGACCTTGCAGGCCCCAGGGAGGGCCAGGGCCAGGGTCTGATTGATGGTGATGCCGAGCGACGATGCACCACCGTTGAGCAGCGTGCAGAGGCACCGAGGTTGGGACTGCACGACGCTGGCTAACTGCGAGCAGCACGAAGAAGATGGGGTTGAAGAGTTGCCAGTGATGTAGTTCAGGCAAGGTGCAAGGCTCAGGATCACCGTGGTGCAGCCTGATTGGGCTGAGACATGGGCGAATAGCATCGACACAAGGGCCAGGGCCAGGCCAATCTCCATCACTCTTCGAGCCATTTCGGGTTCGAGGGGTCGAGTTGGTGTTGTGGGGGAGGAGAGGGAGGTGGGGGGTGGTTTTATAAGGAGGTTTCAGAAGAACGGAGAAGGTGCTCGATCTCGGGCTTTAGATTGGTTGGCCTAACTCGACCTGCTAACGGCTCCTTGTTGGACCCGTCTAGTGCTCAGGAAGAAGACCTGAAAGTTATTTAAATGAGGAAATGGCGGATGTCATATTGAAATGTAACATCCAGCTGATGTTAAGATGAGTTGTGGAATATCGTTGGGGTAGGCGATGCAAAATAAACATATTTTTTTGAGGGTTGGCCACCATTTCGCTCCTACTGCCAAATGCATGCTTGGGCCAGGCTGGCCCTTTTATTTTAGGATCAGAACTAGACTTCAAAGTTGAATTTCTAGGATCTTGCAACCACCAGGTCCCCTTCATTTTTTTTTTTTTTTTTGGACAGGTAGTCACGGAAGAAAAAAATCTTTGGCTTTTTTTCTTTTTTCTTTTCTTCTTTTGTATAATGAAAGGGAAGCTAGAATGCCACCCGAATTTTATTTAGGAGTTGAAGAAAAAAAAAAAAGAATGTACAGGGAGAGATTACCTCTTAACAAGACATGGCTATAGAAGTTTGCAATACAAAAGCTACCAAAAAAACCCAAAACAGGGTCCCAGACTGAACCAGTTCATATGAATCTATAAGAGGAAAGGGAGTGCAACATAATGGATCAAGCTAGATCAAGGTAAGCACTTCCTATGTTAGGATCCCCACACTACACCCCACACACTATAGAATGATTACCTACAGGATCAGGGATCATATTCCCCCAACGAAGATACTTAAGCCTTACCCTCTGCATCATTCAACTCAATTCAGTTAAGCCTTAGTTCCAAAATACTTGGGGCCAGCTACATAAATCCTTCATCTCAGTTGTGGTCACTCTACGCATTATCCCATTATCTTAAATTGTTCTTCATCAAGTATACACTTAGCTGATTAGCATCATCTCACTGCAATTGCCTTGTTCCCCGAACTATCCTTGCGCCAAGTAAATTGCTCATTATGAGCAGATTTTCTGGTACATTGATCGTTACTTCATGCTTTCCTGTCCCAATAATACGTTGTTTTCGTGGTATCCAAGCAGTCGTCTCGTGGATATACATTGAATCAAGAAAACCTTCACCTGCGCTCTGTTTCCATGGATATTCAGTAAATACGGATCACTTCAGAGTAGATGGTAACTTTTTGAAGGCTCCAAACGTCTAAGACCAGCAGTATTTTGCTCAATGTTCTTCTAATAAGAGCTCGAATCGTTTGTTAGATCGTTGAGCCTCAGACATAATTGAAGCGATGATCTCAATCATCTCAACCCCCAGCATAGTTGATAGTTAAGTGCCGACTGCGAAGCGCTCTTTGATTCACTCTCTTACCTTCTCTATTCCAAACATGGCTTGCTACATAATTAAACTGCCAATACGTTCTCCTTGGAGTTTTGTATTTTTTTTTTAAAAAAAAAATTTGGAAGAAAAGGGAGGCATGAGAAAGTAGCCACCTAACCTTAGGGATGGCATTTTTTCCTGACCAATCCGATCTTAATGGGATAGATTTTATCTAATCCAATTAAAAGACAGGATGGAAATGGATTTTGAAAAAAAATACTTGTAGCAAGTTCAAATTGGGTATGAGTAATGGTATGCGCCGTCCCAAACCCACCCTGATAATCTCTCTCTTTCTTGATTAAATAAAATATATTTCTCTCTCGTTTAAATAAAACCCAATTATGGTCCCTACTTCCCCCCACCCCCCTCCCACTTCGACACCCAAGGGCCAAACCCAAGTCGAGCAATGGCCCTGTGGATCTCCACTCCCCCTTCCACCCCGACACCCAAGGGCCAAACCAAAGCTGAGCGTTGGTTTGGTGGGTCCCCACTCCCCCCCCCCCCAACACCAGACCCAAGGGCCAAATCCTAGTTGAGCAACGGCCTGGCGGATCCCTACTCCCCCCTCCCATACATCGACAGCCGACAACTAAGGGCCAAACCCTAGTCGAGTGGCAGCCCGATGGATCCTCGCTCCCCACCCTACCCCCACACCCCAACCCTAGGTCCCTAGTAGCGGCCCGACCCAGCGAGTCCCCACTACCCCCATCCTGACACCCAAACCCTAACGATGGCTTGGTGGGGGCTTGGTGGTGGATGAGGAGGGTGCTAGCAGTGAAGAGAAAGCGGGATTGAAAATTTAAGACTGTTCATGTGGGAGAGGTAGCAACCAGGGTTCCATTTACTATTTTGTCAGATTGAGCATTATCGGCTCGAACAAAATCCTAGCCATCGTCTAAGCTTTCCTATTCAGCCGCTCCAAACCTCCAGCCTCCCATCCGATTAAGATAAGACTTTTTTCCACATATAGTGGTCTTTTTTCTTATTTTTTTATTTTTTTACTTTTTTCTTCTTTCGATCGGAGGGGCTTGGGATTTTTGATTGGAAGATCGAAAGAGAGTTTTTGGGTATGTCCGATTCAACCCATCCTTGTATCTTTATTTTATCTAATCCGATCCGATCCAAGACAGATACGGGGCAAACATGAGTATGAATTTTTTCTTGATGGGATGTGTATGTATTGGTCGACCTGACCAATACCCAACCGGTGCCATCCCTACCTAGCCTTTATTAGGGTGTGTAAAAAAAATACAAATAAGAAGTTGATCAGGTCACCAGTTGCATGGGCAGAGGAGGAAGAAAACAGAAACAAATTAAATAGAAGCATTGATCAGAGAGATGGAAGCATCACAAACTTCCAAAACCATTAGAGGTACAGACTCAACGATCATCATAGTTCTCTAAGGTGCAGCTCCAGCTCTTTAGATGCCACAACCAGTTCAGAGCTCAAAATTATAAGTAGCAAGAAACCAGACAAACTCAATCAAATTCTGAACATTAGAAAGCCCATACGCAGGGACATGGAACATCTGAATCCGATTGCCTTCTGATAGAGATAATATTGGAGATAAATCGGAGACATAATTGTGTAATCTGTAAATTAGCAAGTCGTAATCTGTAAATTAGGAAGTCATGATTGTGTAATCTGTAAATTAGAAAGTCATGATTGTGTAATATGCAAATTAGGAATATTTGAATTTGTATTTGATTCTTGGAACCATAATTGTACATATCACACCACTATATAATATGAGCAGACTCATCCTGGTGAATATGGTGAGATTTCTACAAATTCTCTCTTTAAAATATTTTATAGTATCAAAGCCATCTTCTGAACAACCTTTATCATTTTTTTCTATAATTTTCAAATTCTTCATCTCACACACAATAGATCTACCCCCTGCTCATCTACCTGAAACAATACAATGGCCTAATCCCCTTCGCTCATACAATCTACATCCACTCTTCATTCAACAATCCCAAATCTATCTATTAAACTTGACGAATCCAACTTTTACACGTGGAAAAATGTCATGTTGGCTCTCCTCTGTCCATATCATATTCTCGAATATGCCGATGGCTCCATCTCAGCACCTCCAACCATGATTCGCGATAAGGACAGCAACCTAATCTCTAATCCAGCATATAAACAATGGATGGTTCATGATTAGTTTACACTCATAGTCCTCCTCTCCATCAATCAGAATGTTGGGGCCAATCTTGTCAGATTCTCCTTTGCATATGATGTCTGATCGACTCTATCCAAGCTTTTCGACTCTCAAATGATGGCCCAAGCCGACTTCATCGACCATTAGTGGCAACAACTCAGCAAATCTGGTAAAACCATGCTCGAATTTTTGAAATTAGTAAAGGACATCGCGAATCAGTTTGTTGAAATCGGCAAACCCATTTCTCCAGTCGACTTGAATCATTGAATTGCCACTGGACTCGGCTCAGAATGGGAACCTCTGGTCTTAGCTCTTGCTTCGATGCGGCGCACCATGACCACCGATGATTTACAGGCTTTTCTTCTTAAAGAGGAAGCATGCAACTTCACCGCCACAATCGAGCAACCTCCACCCCTCTCTGGGCTTCTCAAACCCATGCCACCATCGATTGTGAACTGAATTGATGGATGCGGTGCTTCCATTTATAACGACGATCGCTCTTCTCATGGATGGCATGGCGACTATGGCAGATATGGTGGTTCTTCTCAGCATGAATGAGGATACTCTCCTGTGTAGCCCACTTCTCACCGTATAGGCCCTTTTTCATTTTCACATGGGCCTACTCACTTAACTTGGCCTAACTCATCGGACCTGGTGACTGCACACTGTAATCTTATAATTTTGGGTTTGGCCAAAATAATTTGGCCCATCACAAGGGGTCTTCTAGGTCTAATACCACTTCTAATGGATCTTAAGTTATTTATCAATTGTGTAACAGGCCTGGACACACCGCCCTATTTTGTCAGCAGGGTTTTTCTCCAGCACAGGCCCACTCTCTTCATAGCTCTCTTTCTGGCACACATGACTTAGACTGGTACACTGACTTCAATGCAACACACCACGTGACATCTGATCTTGCCAATCTGAGTATCAGAGATGATTAGTCTAACATGGATCATGTATTTATCAGTGATGGCTTATGTTTGCCTATCCTTGCCTCTGGTTCTTCCACTTTACATATATTTTCTCATCCTTTACATATGAAAAATATCCTTTGTACTCCCAAAATTTTCAAAAATTTACTATCTATCTCTAAATTTGGGAGTGATAATACCTGTTATTTTGAACTTCACCCTGATTATTTCATTATTAAGGACCTTCATATGCACCAAGAGCTGCTGCAGGGACCAATTAAAGATGGCTTGTACTGCTTCCACCCAAGTTCTAGATGCTCTCTCGACCCACATGCTCTCTTATCCACCTCTACTTCAAGTATTTTATGGCACCAGCATTTAGGTCATCCTGCCTTTTCCATAGTTGAATGAACTTTAAACTCTAGTGTTTCCTTGAATAAGGATCATACTTCACATATTTGTTTTGCATGCCAAATGGGCAAAATTGTTAATTGTTCCTTTTCTATTATCATGAATAAAAGTATTGAATTATTTGAAGTTGTTCATACAGACATATGGGGTCCTGCACCGATTCTCTCACATTCTGATCATTCGTATTACATATACTTTGTCGATGATTTCAACAAATATTTGTAGTTTTTTGTCATGAAACAACATTCTGATATCACTCGTATATTCTACGCCTTCCGTACATAAATTGAAACACTCTTTGGCTATAAAATTAAATTCCTACAATCTGATGGTGCCAAAAAATTTCTATCACATGCATTTCAAAATAAACTACAAAATCATGACATTTTTCATCACATATCCTGTCCTCATACACCTCAGCAAATGGTTCTATTGAGCACAAACACTGCCACATTGTGGACATGGGGCTTACTCTCATTTCTCGTTCTCACTTACCTCCCAAATTCTGAGATTATGCCTTTGAAACTGTAGTTTTTCTTATTAACTATCTACCTACTAAATCTCTTCACTTTCAATCTCCATATCAACTTTTATATGATTGCTCTCCAGACTACTCTTCTCTTCGTATCTTTGGATGTCTGTGTTTTCTTTATCTAAGACCCTACATACAACACAAACTTGAACCACAATCTCGTCCGTGCATTTTTCTTGGCTATCCTCCACACTACCACGGGTATAGATGTTTAGATTTGGGCATCGATCGTATCTTTGTTGTCACATAGTAGTTTTCAATGAACACTCATTTCCCTTTGAATCTCAATCATCTATCTCAGTCGGTATTAGTACATTGCCTTCTACTCCTACAGACACTCCTGCTACAACTCCATCTACCTCACCCTCCATTCTCCCAATTCTACCACCTGAACCATCTACTGCTCCATTAGTGATTACTCATCTCTCTCAAGTTGGTTCAGAATCTGATGTCTCTGATGCGTTACCACAGTCTACTACTCAGTCCTCTGAACCACCAGTGCCTCTTGCTCATGCACATGTAAATAATATGCCTTCTGGTTTCTCCTCTAGGACTCATCAGATGGTCACTCGATCTCGTGATGATTCTCTTCCTCTGCCTCGATTTACTATATCTCGACATCCAGCTACTTTCTCTATTTCTGCTGGTCTACAGGAGCCTAAATCTTGTGCTCAGGCTCGCAAAGAACCAAAGTGGGTTCAGGCGATAGAAGAAGAATATTATGCACTTCTTCATAATTAGACTTGGGAACTTGTTTCACTCTCTGCTATCCAAAATATTATTGGCTGCAAATGGATTTACAAGATCAAGCAAAAATCTAATGGTATGATTGATCGGTTCAAAGCTCGATTGGTTTTTAAGGGCTTTAATCAGCAGAAAGGTATTGACTATGAGGAAACATTTAGTCTGATTATCAAATCGATTACTATTCAGGCCATTTTATCCATTGCAGTCTCTCTAGGATGGCCTATTCAACAGCTTGATGTGAAGAACACCTTGTTACATAGATACTTGATAGAGGAAGTATATATGCAACAACCTTCAGGGTTTATTGATACATCTCAACCTGACTTCATCTGTCAGTTGCGTCGGTCTCTTTATGGCCTTAAACAGGCACTACGAGGTTGGTTCCAACATCTCAGTGGTTTTCTTCAGCATCTCGATTTTTCAATTCTCAGGCCGATTCTTCTTTGTTCATCTTATACAGCTCCAACTATATAATATTTCTTCTAGTTTATGTCAATGATATTATTCTCACTGGTACTCATGGTGCACCATTTTCATCCCTTCTTACTGCCCTTGGTCGGGAATTTGCCATGAAAGACTTGGGACCACTATATTTTTTTCCTTGGTATGGAGACTCATTCCAATTCCAATGGCTTACATTTTATGCAGTCCAAATATATTCATGATATGCTCACTCACTGCGCTATGATTGACTGCAAATCACTTAGCACTCCTACCATCACTGGTCCTTATCTCTCTATATGATGGTACTCTGTTCGATAATCCTTCTCTCTATCGGAGTATAGTTGGCAACTTATAGTATCTCACACTCAGAGGACCGAAAATTGCTTATGCGGTCCACCAGATTTGTCAGTTTATGCACAAGCCTAACATGACCACTGGGTAGCTGTGAAACGTATTCTTCGCTATCTGAAGGGTACTATTACACATGGACTGCTTATTTGCCTAGGCTCTATTGATTTTCTACATGAATTTTCTGATGCTGATTGGGCTGATAATTCTGGTGATAGATGCTCTATTAGTGGTTTGCTATTTTTCTTAGACCAAATATCATCTCGTGGTCCTCTAAAAAGCAACGTACTGTAGCTCGTTTCAGTACAGAGTCAGAATACAAAAGCTTAGCTAATGTTACTACTAAACTCATTTGGATTCAATCTCTTCTTCAAGAGTTAGGCCTATGGATATATCATCCTCCTATCCTGTTGTGTGATAATTTATATGCTATCTATCTTACAGCTAATCTAGTATTTTATGCATGGACCAAACATATTGAAATTGACTATTATTTTGTTCGGGAGTGTGTTTTTCAGAAGCAATTGGCTATTCGATTCATTAGGTCTAACGACCAACTTGTAGATAGTCTCACGAAAGGACTTTCTTCATCCTGCTTTGTGCTTCTTCGGTCCAAGCTCAATGTACTTGTCTCCCTATTGTGCTTGCAAAGGGTGATAGAGATAATACTGGAGATAAATCAGGGATATGATTGTGTAATCTGTAAATTAAAAAGTCATAATCTGTAAATTAGAAAGTTATGATTGTGAAATCTGTGAATTAGGAAGTCATGATTGTGTAATCTATAAATTAAAAATATTTGAATTTATATTTAATTCTTGTAACCATAATTATGCATGTCACACCACTATATAATATGAGCAGACTCACCCTGGTGAATATGATGAATATGATTGTGTAATCTGCAAATTAGAAATATTTGAATTTATATTTGATTCTTGTAATCATAATTATGTATATCACAACACTATCCCGGTGAATATGGTGAGATTTTTACAAATTCTTTCTCTAAAATCTTTTACCCTCCATCCAAGGCGCAGAAGAAACAATGGCGCAATGGAACCATCAGCACATTTTGACCGTCTGAAAAAGAAGATTTCCATCCTCTGTCATCAGCGCCTCTAACAGAAAAATCTGTCAAAAAGTTGCCAACCATTTGGTCCAAGATGAGGTCAGAATTGCTGCCCTGCTAGCAGAGCAGGTAGACTTTTGCGCTTGCCCAGATTCCACCAAAAACAGGCAATGAATTGGAGTCACCTAGGAAAGACCAGTCATTAAAAGCAATGAACTGGAGTTTTGTACTCACAATGCCCTATCTAACAACTGCTAGTCCAGATAGGCTAATAAGCACAAGCTTGGCTGTAGTAACCGCAAGAATGATTGGGCAATGGTTATGGTTGTTCATCATGTGAATATTCCCTCGTCTTTGTTTTACTGTTGATGTTTCATTTACATTTTAAGTTCTGATCTTTTCTAATTGCAAGTCTGAATGGCCCTTGGGGTTAGTTTAAGAAATCTCTACCCTTTGAGTTTAGTTTAATTTTTCCCCCTTCGAGTTTCAGAGAGGATTGCACCACTCAACCACAAAGAAATGTACATCAGCAAAATCAAAATCAAAAAGCATGCATTCAAAAGATCTGACGAGCCTGTACAAAGTATCCCAAATATGTATACAGAACAAACATCAACAGAAAGAAACAGAAGAGCACGCACAAGGGTGTGACAGAATCTGATAACAAGCAAAACACCATCCACACCATGCAGTAGACCTAGAAGCTGGTGAGTGAGACACATGCAACAAAGAAGAGGATGGAGATCATCACAGAACGGCCGGACTTGTTGGAACTTCCATCCGAGGATTCACCAGCAGTCGAGGGGACGGTCTTGGAACCACTCTCTGCATCAATCGAGAAGACAAGTTTGTTAGCAAGCAGAAAGCCTTCATAACTAAATGATCATCCCCTCTTTGATGGGGTATTCATTTCATCAATCCTGCTGACGTCTGATCATTGTTTTAGGCTTTTTTCTTATCCTCTGTTTAAACGTGTAGAAATTGAACTATGTTTGTTCATTTCTTTTAAGATCACTTAAATAACTGGGATCATTGTTGCATCGTTGCACCTGAAGGACTTGATGGGGTGGTCGGAGTACTGCTCGGAACTGACGGTGTAGTTGGGGTCTCTGGAGAAGGGTTTGATGGGGTCGATGGTGTGGATGGAGTCACAGGAGTGGTTGGCGCTTTGGGAGATTCCGCTGGTGTGGCTGCTGGTCCACTGCCCACAGCTGCCAAAGCCCACAACCATCAGTGTAGCCAATGTCTCTGAATTACATAAGCTATAGAGTCCAAAATGGTTAAATGTGAAGGGAGTTTAACGGATAAGCCTACCGTTGCATTGGCTAACAGGTGGTGTTTGGACCTTGCAGGCCCCAGGGAGAGCTAAGGCCCGGGTTTGATTTATGGTGATTCCGAGCGACGATGCACCGCCATTGAGGACCGTGCAGAGGCACCGAGGCTGGGACTGCACGACGCTGGCTAGCTGAGAGCAGCATGAGGAGGATGGGGTCGAAGAATTGCCGGTGATGTAGTTCAGGCAAGGTGCAAGGCTCACGATCACCGTCGTGCAGCCTGATTGGGCCGAGGCATGGGCTAGGAGCATCGACATGAGGGCCAGGGCTAGGCCAATTTCAATCACTCTTGGAGCCATTTGAGTTGTTGAGAGGTGGTGGTGGTGGTGGTGGTGGGTGATCACTGGCGAAGTTTGAAAGGTGAGAGCAAGGTGGTGGGAGTGTATTGGGCCTGTTGGTGTGGTGGCGGAGGAGAGGGAGATGCTGGGGTCTTCTTATAGGGAGGTCTCGTAACGAGGGAGATGGTGCAACTGGGTTTTAAATTTGGTGGCCTAACTGGCCCCACTAGCTGCTCTTTGTGGGAGCATCTGATAATCTGCAAGAAGACCTAGGAGTCATTCAAATAAAGAAATGGCGGCTGTCGTATTGAAATATAAGCATTCAGCTGCTTGGTTGGAGGTAGCTAATGAAAATGAACGCATACTTTTTGAGGGTTGGCCACCACCTGACTCCTGTTTCTGCTACCACATGAACTCATGGGCCAAGGTAAACCCTTTTCAGGACCAAAAAAGGAGAAGACTTCAAAGTAATTAATTGCTAGATAAGGGTGAGTCCTTCCTAATTTTGGACCTCACACCACGCGCTGTTGGGAAGTCTGCGTACACCAAATTTAACAAGATCAAGTAGATGCACCTTCAAATGAATTTAGGCCATACTCTGCATGGTAGATTATCTTGGTAATTTTCTCATCCTTTACCATTGCCCGGAGGTTAAATCAACACTTTGTTGGCTAGAATATGCTTGCTACAATTTTCTTGCTCCATGAGACAATCCTTGTAACTAGTAGATATTTGGTGGATATACATTGAGTCGAGCATTTCTAGCATTGCTTGTGGGTTTTTAGGGTTCTTATTAATCATTATCAAGTTTGTCCCTGATCAACTCATTTTCTTTCCTTACAAAGATAATCTCATTTCTCTATCAAGAGCCTGCTCCTTGAATCCATCTGTGATAATCCGGCCCAATTGGGCCCAAAACCAGCTCACAAAGCCCACCAGAGAAAAAAAAAAAAAAAAAAAACAGAGCAGGAAGACTCCCGATCGGAGTCTTCCTCTTCCCCGATCAAGAATCGGAGTCCTAGGGCCATTGAAAGACCCTAGGACGAGCTCTATAAGAACCCTTCTCCTCTCCTCTATTGGTAGATCCATCAGTCACCGTCGATTGCCGGAGATTTTTCTTCGATTTTTCTGTTTGAAGCCGCGACTCCTCGACCTGTGTTCGCCGTGATTTCACGTCGGTGGGGGTCACCGGAGGTTGTGGTAAGATCTTCCTCCTCTCCCTCTCTTCTCTCCCTTCTTTCCCGTGCCTGTGAGCACGATGGCCGGCGACGGGTGTCACCGGATTTAATTGGAAAGGAAAACTCCCTGTTCGCCGCCTCTTTCCTCTGATTTTCCGATGCCGGCGGTCACACCGACCGCCGGCTCTGGTCTCTCCGAACCCGAGAGAGTCGGCCGTTGCCGCCGGCCACCACCGGCCATGATATGGCCGTGATCGGCCGGTCAAGGCACGGGGACCTCTAGGTCCCCTGTTTCGGCCAATGAAAGCCCGGGAAGAAGAAGAAAAGAAAAAGAAAAAGAAAAAAAAAAGAAAAAAAAAAAGAAAAGAAAAAGGAAAAAGAAAAGAAAAAAGAAAAAGAAAAAGAAAAGAAAAGAAAATACAAAATAGAAAAATAAGATAAATAAATAAATAATAAGAAAAGAGAAAATTTTCCTCTCTCCCCTCTTTTTCCCTCTTTCTCTCTCTTTCTCTCTCTCTATTGTCTCTCTCTAAAAAGAAAAAGAAAAAGAAAAAGAAAAAAAAAATATATATATATATATATAATATATATATATATATATATGAGAGAAAGTTTTTCTCATCTCTCTCTTAAGTCTTTCTCTCTCTAGAATTAGACTTTCTCTCTCTACCTTCTCTCTACATTTTCTCTCTCTAAATTTTCTTCCTATTTTCTCTCTCTAGACCTTTCTCTCTCACTATGGATTTCATCTCTCTAAAGTCATTCTCTCTCTGATTGCATCACAGACCCTAGGATAAACTTAAGATGAAAATATGATGATCTGAGACTGCTCCGAAATTCGTGCAGTAGATTAGATCCTGATCCGATCCTTCTTCGAAATTGATAATATCAATCATGGTTAATCTATATTAAGTCACCTTGATATGACCTCTGATGATCTCAATCATGATTGCCATTTTAAAGGATACGAAGATTCTCTCTCCACTTTCTCTTTCTACTTTCTCTCTCATGACCAACTTTCTCTCTCTAAAAAAAAAGTCTATGAATCCTGTATTGAGTCATGCCTTCATCTTTTAGAAGCTTATATTGACTCTAACAAGATCTGAAGTTGCTTTGATATCCGTGCTGTATGTCAACCTCATCTGATCGTATCAAAGATCTTTCAAATTTATTATTAAAGAACCCTATTGATTGATCTTGACTTTAATTCGATCTGTGCCTCACGATTTCTTGATCAAGTCACTTGAATCTGACTCTCAGATCAAAGATCCTAAATTGCCCTGGTATCTGGATGGTCCGACACATTCGGTCAACGGTCCTCTTTCCTTATGATTTAATCTTATTATATTTATGGAATAGAATTTGATAATGATTTGATATTTTAAATAGGATTAGCTGATTCTTCTTACGAAGTCTAAAGATCTAAGATGAAAGAGGTAAGTAGATCCTATGCTCCTTATTTATTTTTAAATGATCATATTTTTATGCAAAGAATTGCTATTGATGAAATCATAATTTTTCATAAAATAAGGATCGGCATATGTGATATGAAAAAGCATGTTTTATTATGAGCATTGATTTCATGAATATGTCTTATGAAAATAGCATGATTATGAGAATAGCATGATTATGAAACATGAATTTCATTATTTTTCCATCTATGTATATGTATGCTTTAAGAAAAAGATATAATGATTTCAAAGGCTCTCAGATGGCTATAAATGAATCCCTTCGGGAAGGTCGACATTCGGAGCTAGCATCCACACGAAACATGGCCCTGCCAGCGGGTATAAAGTTGGCACATGAATTAAGAACTCTGTCGATTAAGAAACATAGCCCTGTCACGGGTATAATAGTGACCTTAGCACGAATATCTGTGAGCAATATTTTGAAACATGACATGAATACATGATGAAAATGATTTACGATTCATGATTGTGAAATATACATGATTTATGCATGCATGATGAGTTTATAACTTGTTTTGTTATATGCTCTATGAAATGCTTTATTTTGTATTATCTGTTATTTTCTAAATATTGCATTATCATGAAAAACTTATGCTTGATCCGATAAGAAAGTGCAAGTTCTATTTACTGGGCTAGTGTAGCTCATATTCTTTTTGTTTTCTTTTTGTTTGAACAGAGAAATAAGGTTAGGATCGGCAAAAGGAATTCAAGCTTGAAGATCGGCATAGCAAGCTGAAAAATTTGACAACAGAAGTTTAATTTATTTTATAATCATGGATTTGTAGTTATTTATGAATGTTGAGATTCGGGTTAGTACTTGCTTTTGGATTTAGATGCTCTGAATCAATATTGGTTCGATTATTTGATGAATAATAGAATTGAATCTTTTTATTTGATAGATTTTAGATGATTATGATGGATTGGCTTCGTGTTATCGTGGGCTCCATCCCTCGGTAGCATGGCCGTGTTATGTCCCGAATTTGGGGCGTGACACTATCGTCTTCAGCTGTGTTCCAGATGAGTACATCAATATTTTTTCTTGTAGATGAGTACATAGATTTTTGGTTAGAAGGAGCTAGATTGTAGAATGAAAATGAGAACGAGTGACCCATATTCCATCTGTTTAGTTTGAAATATTTTATACACATTTCGATTCTGAAAAAAAATAATAATACCGCAATCCCTCCAAATTAAGGGGGAAATGGCGAATGCTATGTTGAATTGCAGCATCCAACTACTTAGGTATCAGATGTCAAGATTAGTTATGGCACATCATAGAGGTAGGTAGTGCAAATAAACATATATTTCGGAGGGTTGGCCATCGTCTCACTGTTGATTCTGCCACCAAAGTCATGGATGGGCCTGGATAGCTCTTTCTATTTGAGGACCTAATGGAGACTTTGAAGTTGATTGCTAGATGATGGTGGAAAAGGTCCAGAATCTATCTTGATCTTTTCTATTGATGACGCAATGGTGGTTTTGATTAATGGAACATGTTATATTAGCACTAACACCCCTGGATCTTTGGAAAATGGTACTTTCCATCATGTCATTGTATTGATGGATGGTGGCGTTTTTAGATTATGTTATTGCCCACAAAGATATGTGATACCTTACTTGGTTAATAAAAAGTTCATATATTTTTTGATATTTTATTCTCTGGTTGTATTTATTGTAGATTGATTTAACAATTCAAATCTATCAAGGACGGGGGGGGGGGGGGGGGGGGGGGGTTGAGATGCGTGAATTAAGCTACCTAACTCAATAATGGAGAACAAGCTGACGTGGCAGCTTATTCTATCCATCATTTGAATCTAACCACCATGAACATGGCTCTTAAGATAAAGGAACTCATTCAAAAGATTTTATCAGCACATAAACATGGGAAGTTCAATTTTTAATGCTGCATAAGAGCAATCCGTCAACAAATACCTCAAACCTAGATGGGAGCTAATTTTAGCCCATTGCTAGTTAATGTAATACAAAACATGACCACACATTATTGCCTTCCAATGCTACAAGATTTGCCCAAAAGAACCCATAAGATCTCATGGTTAGGTTTTTCTTCGTATTGGTTTCAAAACCCATATCACACATGGTGTGGTTTTTGGGGCATAATGTGCAGTTCCAGCTATATTGGACAATTATATTAGCAAATGAACATATGTCCGACCATCCCCCCTCTTGAAGTGTGGCCAAGGCAGCAAGTCTTTGGCCATCCAAACCGTAGAAAATTTTAGAAAAAATTATAGGAACACCCTTTCAACTTTAATTCAATTTTATTTATATTTCTATATTTTAAAAAATATTAAATTAATCTTTTTAGTTATCGATATCTTCCAATATAGTCTAACCATTCATTTTACTAACAAATGGTATTGGAGTTTCTATCAAGGAAAAGGATGTGATTGTGAAAAGTTGACTAATCAAGCTTTTGCCTGCAGCACTCTTTTCTTTCTCACTTCTTAAGGCTATCTAAGTTTTCTAGATAATTTGGATAGTTTAGCTTCCCCTATTAGTCTTCATCTCTGCTTTATTATTGTTTGCATTTTCTCCCTCTTGAGGCTGAGCTATAACACTTTGAACTTCATCTATCTTCATTATCCATTTTTATTTCTTTTTTTATTTCTATCTAATAAAGTTGGATGGCATTCCTTGCTTCCCTTTTTCTCAAAAAAAAAAAAAAGACTAACAAATGATGTTATCTTTTCCTCTTAATGAATGAAAATGCCCCTTACTCATGGGCAAACTTGTAAGAGAAAGAGAGTGAGAAAGAGAAGCAGATGAGAAGGAAGAGGAGAGAAGAAGGGCCACCGGCAAGAAATGGGTTGGAGGAGGAGAACAAGAAGAAGAAGAGGGTGGGGAGGAAGGGGAGGGAGAAGGATGAGTTGCTTGCCAAAAAGAATGGAGGTGGAGGTGCTCCTTGGAGGGTGATGGCTTTATGGGCGACTTGGACGATGAAGAGAATAAAAAGGAGAAATGGAAGAGGAAGGAAAGGAGATGGAGGGATGGGTGGGTTTAGAAGAGAAAGAGGATAAGGAGGAGAAAGAGTATGAGGAGGAGAAGTGGATGAGGAGAAAGAAGATGAAGGGAGAGAGGCCACCGACAAGAAATGAGTTAAAGGAGGACAAGGAGAAGAAGATAGAGAGAAAGAAGATGAGAAGGTAAGAAGAGATGGAGGTGGAGTGGGCCATCATAGAAGGGGATGGTTTATGGGTGGTTTGAAGGAGGAGGACGAAGAAAAGTGGATAAGAAATAAAGAAAGGAGATGGAAGAATGAATGGAGGTGGAGGAAGCTGCCATGAAAGAAGAAAAATGGGTGAGGAAGAATAGGAAAAGAAGGAGATGAAGAGATAGAAGGAGAGAGAAAGAGGTATGCTAGCGATGGAAGAGGAGAGGATCAATCGAAGAGAAAGGAGGAGTTGGAAATAAGGATATTTTTATCATTTTATAACATTTTATTAACGGAGATAACAGCTGGACTATATTAGAACATATCGATAACTAGGACCAGTTTGATACTTTTTAAAATACAAGAAGTATAAGTGAAATTAAGGTAAAGTTGAGGGGATGTTTGTATAAATTTTTTCAAAATTTTTAACAATGTAACAAATTTTGACAAGCTCATAAAAGTTGAATGTAGGTCTTTGTTGCAACAAGCTAATAAAAATTTGCCTCTGGAGTTTTCTACTAGTTCTATCGAAGATTTTAATGATATGTCTTCTAACTACTATAAATTCATATAATAGAGGAAGATGGTAAAATTTTATTGGTTGTGTAGCTGTTATCGATATTAAATTTAGTAAAGAAGTTATTTTTAAATTAAAAATAAATCCAACACCAACCATCTTGGAAGCTTTTTTTTTTTCCAGAAAAAAGAGAAAAAGAATACAAAGCCATCTAATTTATTTACAATCACCAAATTTTTAAGTATAATCACAATTTATATCTTAGTCAATCTGCTTTCCCGCGATAACCTTTTTGGAAATTAGATTTTATTTAATATCTTATACGTAGACCAGTAGTATCTATCTAAATTATGCTGTTAGAATGATCTACAAAAAATAACGCCATCCAATCTACCACACTTTTCGATTTCTGATAGATATGTGCAGTACCAATATGGAATGAAGCACACTGTTTGGCTGATCTCCATATGTCAATTAACAGAAGATGGCCAATGTTATTGTTAGATTTTCTCAATATACAATCAATTATAGTCAAATAATCACCTCCCAGAAGAATATACATGAAATTTAAAATTAGTTTTGCAAATTTCAGACTTGCTTACGCTCCTTGCAATTCAACACCAGACATAGAGATATCGAACAATTGAACTCCACTAGTGGTTCAGTCTCTAAACCAAGGTCCTTGATCACAAAACTAGCATCACTTTGGACCCTAATATCCAGCACACTACCATCAGAATTAGCCTCAAGGAAGCTTAGGTTTGGGAGCTCCGAAGTAATAAATACTATCCAAGTTACAGCATGAGCTTAAAGGAAGTCCTAGTATCCCTTATTGTTAAGGTTTTCATATTACGAGAGTGGTCCATAAAACTGTATAATAGTAAAATAAATGTTGGCGGTAGCATGATATTCTCAAATATCTTACTTTTTCTAGCAAGCCAAATAATAAGCATGATACCAGCCCTTGATGCAGATCCTTTTCCCTGGAAATTTATCTCTATTACACTTCAAAAATCCAAGAAACATCTCTATAAGATTATGATTCATGAACAATGTAGTAGGGATATTATATAGAGTCCATACCTGCCAGGCCGTTCGGCATTGCAAAAGAACATGGGAGATGGTCTCCTCCACATCTAAACAATAGTCACAATATGAGGGATTTTGTAACCCTCTTCCAACAAGCATTCCGTGGCACAAGATCTGATCCCCATACTATCTTCCATAAAAAAGGGTCACTCTTGGGCGCACCCATCAATCTTCTAAACCCAGGCACAAACCTTCATATTAATAGGAGCTTCTCTAAATGTTTTATACAAATCCTTGGATTTGATTTTGGAGCTACAGCTAGTCTTCTAAACCATCGTATCAAGCACATTAAATAAAGCGATAGAAATAGTCGAAATTTGCTCACTTAGATGCTCTGATAAATATTTAATAAGAGGACTTTATGTATTCTCACATAAGTCGAATATATTTTTTTTTTTTGGCAGAACATAAGTTGAATGGTTCCCAGACTGTCGAGTTGTCCAAGGCATCCCAGTTCACCATCATAGGCCAGTAGGCAATTGGAACTCCTGCCAATCACGCATCATTGGACACCCTAATTGTTCAACCATTGTCTGTACATAGTTCTTTGAAGAAAGTTGAGATGCTCTGAGAATGAATTGGGGAAAGGGCTAGACGGTTCTCATAGTCGCACTGATCCATAAATTATCCGCCCCAAGAACAAATCTAGCTACATTCTTTGTCAACATCACTTTTTTTCTGGTTAGCAAGGACAGGCCACCTGACAAACATTCCATATCAAGGTCCGTATAACCCAAGCTACCAAATACGTCCCATTAGCCTCTAGAATCGCATAAGAAATTTTTAAACTACTGTAGCCAAAGGTTTTAGGCATTTCATAGAGTTCATAAGTTCGCAGGCTTGGATGGGCTCAGGCCGGGCTTTGCTAAGACATTAACAACTTTTTTTTCAATCCAGACCCAACCTGGCCCGAATATCGCGTTTAATTTTGCCACCCAAATGCAGCCCTAGATGATGGACGGGCTGTCCAAGCCCATCTATTTTTTTCTCTCTCAAACAATAAAGGTCCCATGTGAAAAATCACATGGCTAAACAGAGTAAAGCATGAGCGAGTCTCCTCCAACGCCAGCTCAGAGTAAAACATTTTTTTTAGTAAAATAATAAATATTGCTGGGTGTGGGGTGAGGGATACGATGAGTTTCTAAACTTCTACTTATTTGTCAAGCTGAAATTTATTGTGGTTCTAATAATATGGAGGATATCAATAATCTTACATCAGTTGTGAGTCAAGAAAAATTCGCGCTTATAAGGAGAAAATTTTTTTTCCTACGTGAGATATTTTTTAAAGAATAAAACTGTGAGACTCATGAACCAAAGTGGACAATACCTCACATGATGGGTCGAGTCCTTGTCCACAATAATGATGCGCTAGGAAGAGATCGAGGTGCGTCTCGGTTTCCTGAGAGTGAGATCTACCTCGGCTGACTGTAGAGCTCTTCGGACTGTACACATCAGAGTTTTTCTTGATCGGAAGACTCATGGTTCTAATAATGTGAAGGGCACCAATAATTCTATATCGGTTGTGAGTCAAGGGGGACTCGTACTTATAAAGAGGAAAAAATTTTTCTTACGTGAAACATCTTTTAAAAAATAAAATCGTGAGACTCATGGATCAGAACGGATAATATCTTACGTGATAGATCGAATTTTTATCTATAATAAAATTAATTATTTGCATAGATTTTTAGACTCGATCATAAAAATAAATATATCTCTTGGGCCTCGAGTTGGATCAGATTTTATATGAATTCTCCGTGTCCAAATCCGTCCAAATCACGAGCGGGAGGGCCGCTTGGCCCATGCATAGATCCGAGTCAACCAGCCTTTCGACTTATCCATTAATTAATATTCTCCATCACTAATCGTGTCAAACTAGCCAAAACCATTAAAGTTCACCTGGAAGAAAACACCAATCCATTAACGTTCACCTGGAAGAAAACAAGAAGAGTGTCAAACATTACTACGAGCCCCAAGTCGCATGCCAACCGCACCTAATCCCATCATCTACAAACATTGGTTGTCATCAATTCGTCGTCGTAACAGCAGAGCTAGTACGACCCAGTCTGCAAGTAACACGACTTGAATCCAATCTGAGAATCTGCAAAGCTAAGACACATGTAAGCCCATGATTTGATGTGTATGTATATTGGCTGTTTTGCAGTTATATAAATTCACTTTTCATGTTAATTCCCTCAAATAAGCACGTTCCTGGTAACCATAGTTAGCTGAGGTTGGTAACCTCCAAAACCAACTTCGAAACTACCTTCAATCCTCCAACAAGCATTCTCTCTCTATATATATAATATACACGTAACACTCACTCCACCTTCGAACGACAATTTCCATAGATCTCCACGCATCCAGACATCAATATCCACACTTACAAAGGAGATAGGGAGAAAATGAAGCGCATTAGCATTGTAATCTCACTATTAGCGGCCATTTTGACTGCACCCATGACTCCGGTCTCCGGCCAGAGCACAACAGCATGCACAAGTTCCCTGATCAGTAGCTTCACTCCATGCCTAAATTACCTCTTGGGAAGCACCAATGGTGGTGGTTCCCCGACCGCCGAGTGTTGCAAGTCTCTAGCGTCGCTCGTCACCAGCAGCACCGACTGTGCGTGCCTCATATTGACGGGGAATGTTCCATTGCTCCTCCCTATCAACCGGAATCTCGCCATATCGCTTCCTCGCCTGTGTAGATCGACGTCGGTGCCCCTGCAATGCTCAGGTTTGATGATTTTCTAAACTCATGTGGTATGGGAACAGATATTATACATTCTAAGGAATTAAAATAAATTTATTTTTATTTTTTAAAATATTTTTTTAAAATATCATTAAAGAGGTGCAATTAAACTCAACATGATTCAAAATATCCGAACAAAAAGTCCAACTTGATTGTTATATATATATATATATATAACTCATCTCTGTTTGAAATAGCAATCAAGTTATATTTGAGCTCGAATTTAAATTTTGATTATAATTAAAAAATATGATTAAAATAAAATATAACATAATTTTATATTTAAAATATTAAATTAATAATATATTATAAAAAATATAATATTATTAAATATATATATATATATTCGATTAGATCCTTCAGCCTTCGTGATGAATATTTTATTATTCGAACCTGATAGCAGTGGAATCAAGACGAGTTTGGATTTGAACCAAGCTCGAGCAACTTTATTTTTTTTACACCGTACATCCAACCTCATAAAATGCTGACAAGATATCTTCTTTGAAAAAAACAACAAAAAAATGTTATAAAACATAGTTCTTTGGGTTCAATCATGTTATCCTAATACAGTGAATTTTGCTTTATTTTGCAGGCACAGCCATGCCACTTCCTAGTCCAGGTCCAACTCAACCAGCTCTACTCTTAATTTAGGCTAATAATAATAATGAAGCTTTTTTTATATTGAAAAAGGTTAAAAAATGAAGCTAGCAACTCTGATGCAATCTTAAATGACTTGTTGCGAATTGTTACTTTGCAGGCCCCTACGCATTTTCCCCTTCTCTTCCCCCTCTTCGTAAGTTCCTTCTTCCCTCCTCCTCTCTCTCTCTCGTCTTTGATTAGTAACATCGCAGTCCTTATGGTTAAACTAATGATTGCAATTCTATTTTTGTTGCTTAACTTGGAGAAATTTCCTGTTTTAATGGCTCTGATTGCACTAACAGCTCTCTTTTCTTCTATTCTTCTGTATGCAATCTTGGCAGCTCCAACGCAATCTGAGCCACTACCACCATTGCCAACACCAACATCACCATTGGAGCCAACATCTCTATCACCATCATCACCATTGGAGCCCGCATCTCCTCCACCGGTGATCGGGGATGCTGACCAGGGACAACGTCCACTTGTGCTGCCAAGCTCTGCGATGAAGCCTTCACATATCTTCTCAGCATCCATTTTACCACTGCTTGTAATTGGAATCATGTTGTTTGATAAGTTCTAAAAGGGGCGTATATGCGTGTGATCATCTGATTCTTTTTTATTTTGTTAGGGAAGATTTGAGAGGTCAAGTGTTGGAAGGTCATTAAATGATTTATTTGATTGGGTTTTGTTCTTCCAATTTATTGAAATAATGTTATTTGTTTATCTGGTGGGAGATTATGTATTCTTGTAGTCCAGATTTTCTTCACCTCTTAGTATCATTATTATATTAGCACTTGTAGCGGAAGCAAGAACTATATTTAATAGCTGGTTAAAAAATATGCCTTCCTATATTTTTTTGATAAAATAGGGTATTTATTAGTTGCGCGTATGAACATAATCAAAAAGATCAAAAAAAAAAAATTCTAAAGCGCCCGTGGCACCTCAACCATTTTAGTCCATACAATTCCTCCGAAATGTTCAGTCACGAAGGAGGCAACCAATCGACGACAATATTGGCCTCACAGTAGATATGCCATCTGTCTTTCTGCCTTTGGAAAGAAAAGAACCAACAAACAAAGTAACTTGGATCCAAGAAAGGGAAGGAAGAATTCCCTGCAAAAACATCCCAGAACTATTCCCAGATTATCTATTTGGGCATTTAAACCGCACTTATTCAAGCCCCGACCTGGAAAAGCTGGACTTGGGCTCAGATTTTACGGCTACTGGCCAGGCTCGGCCATGAAAATTAGATCCAAACAACGTTCGGTAGCTGCTCTGATCCCGGGTTGGCCCAAAAATACACCTGAGTCGAGTTGGTTTCGGTCCTGACACTCTGGGCCCGGGCCGGGGCAGATACAATGCCATTTTGCCTGGCTCGTAATACCTTAACTTCTATTACTTAATTTTCCCTGAGTTTTTAAATCCACAAGTTTGCATTCATTAAATGCACTCTAGATCTTGGTTCGACAAAGGGTTATCTTTTATACCAAAGAAAACAAAGGGTTATCTTTATTTTATGCTTTCGGCTTAGCATTTTGCAGTATATTTTCAAGATCCTCTCAAAGCGCAAACTGCATCAAGTATGTGGTGGGTATTGATCTCCTGCCATGTGAATAACCAAACGCAAATGCAAAGAGAACTCCTGGGATATTTTATATTTAATTACATCTAGTTATAATACTGGTGCAAACGTAAGTGTCTACAAAATATTTTAGATAGAGTCAAATAATTTGATCAGATACAAATAAGTTTTTTCTCATGAAATTGCTTGGGGTTTTTTTAGCAATATTATATTTTGATCCAAATAAAACTTTAAGTTTTAATATGATTATTAAAGCATTACGAATTCAAAATTTTGAAAGAGACTCTATTCTTCACCGAATCATGGATATCCTAATTGAAGGATGATTTCCTCCTTGAACTCCTGGAACAACAGCAAAATTTCTTTTCTATAGCAATTCAGCCTAGTTTATATATTTATTTATGAAATTTCATATATATATCGAACAAATTTACATTAAATTTAAGCATCTAACCTTTTTATGTCCCTCATTGTTAGGATTTGACATCTCGAGATTCGATTCATATTGAGCCCACAGCGAAGTTCGCGACGAAAAACGGAGTCCAACAAGACCAAGATCACCCAAAACGGAGCTCGGACAGAGGAGATACGAGCTTTTGAAATCGGCACGCAATCCGAGATGGCAGAGGACCGTCGGTGGGGGACGCCGCCCAGTGCGCGGGCCAGGCACGGGGCGCATGGCCCAGGAGCGGGGGCGCGGCCCGGGCCCAGGCCCAAATGCTCGGCGTGGGTGCGGTCCAGGCCCGTGCGTGTGGGCCGGTACCTAGATCTACCATGGATCGAGCGGTCCACGACCTGATTTGTGGACCGCGTGGACGTTTTCCACGCATTTCGTATGGTCTATGGTACTATTCCGTAAATCGATCATGATCCGACGGCTCTAAGATGTTGCCGTCGTGATTCAATGGCTGAGGGGGTTATTTGGGCTTGATTAGAAATCTTAAACCTATTCTAATTGAGTTTTAAGGTCTTTAAAACCCCTGATCTGATGAACAATAACTTGTGGTGGCTCATTTTGGCTTCGTACGACTGCGGAAATCAGAGAACAGGAACCATGGAGAAGAGAGAGAGCCGTACACTGTGAGAGAAAGAGCAGAAGGCTTCTGGACAGCAGACAGCAGTCGCTTTAGGGGTTCAGGGGGTCTTCCAAGAGAGAGCTTTTGTGAGGGAAAACTTTTTATAAGAGAGAAATTGGGTGTACGAGGGTTGAGGGTGAGATCTCCTCTTGTAAAATTTCTTTTTCATAGTGAAGTTTGCATGCCTCGTGGAGGCGAGCCCTTTTGTGGCTGATTCATGTATTTTGATTGTTTTCTGTTTTATTTCTTCTTTCTTCCTACTGTATCATGCAGTACCGAAAAGATCTTGGGAGGTGGTGTCCTGGACAGATATCCACCCAATAAGTGGTATCAGTGAGATGGTACAAGAATGTAGACTACAGTGGAGGTGAGCAAGACTGAAGATGGAGAAGACAGGAACAATCAAGATGGAGATCAATAAGTTTGATGGGAAGAGCAATTTCTCCTTGTGGCAGGCAAAGGTAAAGGACGTTCTCATCCAACAGGGGTTGATCAATGCTCTCTTGTACGAGGAGAAGCCAACCACCATGAAGGTGCGGGATTGGAAATGGCTACAGATGCAGGCGGTGAGTACCATCCGCATATACCAGGCGAATGAGGTGGTGATCCATGTACTGAGCGAGACTTCCCTGATGGTGCTGTGATCGAAGCTCGAGGAGTTGTACATGGCGAAGTCTCTCACCAACACTCTTTTCCTTTGGAGGCAGTTTTACCAACTGCTGATGGCTGAGGGATAGAGCGTGTAGGAGCATCTAAGCCACTTCCAGAAGATCCTCACTGACCTCTTCAGCATTGGTGAGAATGTTGAGGAGAAGACCAGGGTGCTGGTTTTGCTAGCGTCGCTTCCACCTTCGTACGAGTCCTTGGTGACTGCTCTTCTAGTAGGGAAGAGCACCATCAAAATGGACGAGGTCATCGCAGCGATATTCCAGAACAAGGTTCTCAGGAGAGAGAACCCAACTTCGAGCTCAGATGGTGGTAGCTCAACTTTGGTGGCTTCTGGAGAAGCAGGAGGCGATAGATGGAGCGACAAAAGATCGCGACGAGGACGGTCCAAGTCCAGAAGGGACTTGAGCAGAGCCATGTGTTACCGATGTGAGGAGTTAGGGCATCTAGCCAGAGATTGCCCTCAACTTAAAAATCGGATGGTGGCTGCTGTAGCGACGGCCGGCAGTGATTCAGATGGAGATGTCCTAGAGATATCTGAAGAAGTATCTACTTCTTTCCAGCAGTGGATATTAGATTTTGCATGCACCCATCGTGTATGTTGCAGAGAAGAGCAATTTGATTTTTTAGAAAACAGTGAGTGCACTGTATATCTGCTGGATGGATTGAGCTATGTGATCAGAGGTATCGGGACGGTCAGCTGGAGGACACATGATGGTGCAGTGAGGAGATTAGGGGAGGTCCGATACATATCCGATTTCAGACGGAATCTTATCTCACTTAGCAAACTGGATTCGAGAGACTACAGGACAGTAGCTGGTAGAGGAATCTTGAGGGTGCTACGCAGCGATAGAATTATGCTGGAGGGAAAGAAGGAGAACAGAGGATATTATTACCTGGTAGGGAGCCCAGTGCGAGGTGGAGCTTTGGAAGCCAGGTGGAGCCCAAAGCGAGATGGAGCTCCAAGTGGAGGTGGATCGAGCACGAGACAAGAGACTCGAGAGGAGGAGAGGCGACGTCGCAAGGTGAGATTCCTATTGTCGCGGGATGATATCCCGAGTAGGTCTCAGGTCAGGAGGAGCACAGCATACGACGGAAATGGGATCGAGCGGTCTGACTCGACTCCCATGTTTGTCCATCCATGATCAGCAGGCGATTGTCCCAGGGCATGGAGGTAAGGAGATCCAGAATCTCTCAGAGTTAGGAGAAGGTCGAATATCAAGTCGAGGTGAAGATTGTTAGGATTTGATGTCTTGAAATTCGATCCACATTGAGCCCACAGCGAGATTTATGACGAAAAATGAAGTCCAACGAGATCAAGATCATCCAAAATGGAGATCGAACGGAGGAGATACGAGCTTTTGAAATCGACACGCAATCCGAGATGGTGGAGGACTGCCGACAGTCGGTGGAACGACGGCGGCGCGGCAGGACGCCGCCCAGTGCACGATAGCGTGCGGGCCAGGCGCGGGGCCCGCAGCCTAGGCGCCGGTGCAAAACCTGACCCAGGCACGGGCGCGCGGGGAGCGGATCGGGCCCAGGCACCCGGTGCGGGCACGGCCCAGGCCCGCACAGGTGGGCCGGCCCAGGCCCAGGCACCGCGCCTGGGGCCTGTACCCCGATCCACCATGGACTGGGCGGTCTACGGCTGGGTCTGTGGACCGCGTGGGTGTTTCCCATACGTTTTGTGCGGTCCACGATACTATTTCGTGGACCAATCACGATCCGACGGCTCTGGGATGTTGCGATCGTGATCCAATGGCTAAGGGGGTTATTTGGGTTTGATTAGAAGTCTTAAACCTAATCTAATTGAGTTTTAAGGTCTTTAAAACTCTTGATCTGGTGTATAGTAACTTGTGGTGGCTCGTTTTGGCTTCGTACGGCCACGGAAACCAGAGAACAGAAATCGTGGAGAAGAGAGAGAGTCATACGCTGTGAGAGAAGGAGCAGAAGGCTTCTGGACAGCGGACATCGATCGCTTCAAGGGTTCAGAGAGTCTTCCAAGAAAGAGAGCTTTTGTGAAGAAAAACTTTCTGTGAGAGAGAAATTGGATGTACGAGAGTTGAGGGTGAGATCTTCTCTTGTAAAATTTATTTTTCATAGTGAAGTTTATATGTTCCGTGGAGGCGAACCCTTTTATGACTGATCCACGTATTTTGATTCTTTTCTATTTTATTTCTTCTTTCTTTCTGCTGCATCACACAGTACCGAAAAGATCTTGAGAGATAGTGTTCTAACCAGACATCCATCCAACACTCATTAAGATCATGGCTCCGATGCATGTCGTTGACTATCCATTTCATGCTGCAAAATTCATACAAAATATATGCCATTCCGAAGGCTCCATGCTTTTGCATTTTTTTTTTTCCAGCAAATTTTCTTCCATGATGGTTAATATAAAGTGTAATCAGGTATCTATCTATTACTCTAATGTAATCACAAAAAATCATACTCATCAAACCACTTCTTGATTACTTAGAATTAGCTTTTAGGATCATTAATTATAAATCTAGATTCATTTTTTGTTTTCTGGCATATTTTTATAACTTTCAAGCTAACATCCACCCTCCATATCAAAAAATAAAAATAATAATCAAATATATAAGATTCAATTTAGTCCTCTTTAAAGAAAAGGAACTTATTATTTGTCTTGAGCAACCAAAAATAGTGGGAGTATGATTTAGTTGCCTAAAATTAAGAAATCAAACTCAATGTAGGCTAAGCAAAGCCAAGTTAGGCATTTGGTTGGAAAATGAGTTTCGAGTATGATCCAAATTATGAAAAAATAGCCGAAGTCACTTTAGTAAAGTGTGCTTCTACTCGGCCTACTTACATAAATCCTAAAAGTCCGTTCTTTTGTAAATAAATCTCATGAGAAAGTTAGTCAAATTTTTCATTGATCCACTAATGTTCTCACACTTTTGAAGATGAGTAAGTTACTTTTCTATGGGTAGCATTTACCCATAAAATGGAAGAAAATCTTACTCATCTAAAAAGTGGCTAAATCATTTTCTTATCAAGCGAAAAAGTAACATTTTTAATTCATTCCTACTATATCCTTAACCTTATAATAATAATATAATATTTATATGATATATTATAATAATATAATACTATAATAATATAATATGTTACTATGTATAATAATATATAATAATATATTATAATTTATTATATTATAATATACTATAATTATTATAATAATATAATAATATATAATAAAAAAGAATATAAGGTATTAATATTCTATATAATAATATAATAATATATAATTTTATAATATATGATAATATAATATAATATAATAGTATATATAATAATATTTATATAATAAATAAGAAATATGGATAAATCAATACAACTTATCTAGAAAAATAGTAATACAAAAGAACATGGATAACAGATTCTCGAGCCATTTTTTAATATATAAAAAAATATAAATAAATTATTTTTTTATTTAAATATTATCTGAAAAATATTTTTTTAAAAAAAATATAATTTTTTATGTAAATTTTTTATCCGTAAAAAAATGGACGCTAAAGATCAGTTGTCCTCCATTAACAAATAGAACATGACGATTTAACCCAAGCTAAATAACCCAAATTAAAGACCGAACCAACTCCAAACCACCGTGTCAAGTCTACATGCCAGCTACCTGAGTTATCAAACACAAGGGCGTCACGATTCGAGCTAGCGTATGCTGCGGCCAGAGATCACTTCTTCTGCTAAAGTTTTAATACCATGAGTGCACACGCAGAAAGTGATCAGAAATATTGGATTGCCCTCACGCTCTCTACTGGGGATTTCTCTAGAAATTTATGAATTGCATCAAAACTGTGCGTAGACTAGGGACTTATCTTTAACTTGAAGTATATATTCTAGGAGGAAGAAATCCATCTGTTGGTGGGAAAATACCACAAGCGAGAAACTTGTGAAACTGCTACACCGGCCCCGGCGGTTTATGGTCACCCGCAAGAAAGCAAGGGAGTGTGAAGCGTTACAAAAGAAGTCACATGGGACAGCCGATTGTAACAGCAAAGCTAATGTAATCCACTCTTCATCTGACACGTCTGCAATCTAACTTTTAGTTTTAAAGCTAAGACATGCGCCAGCCCGTTATCTGATTTGTATGTATATTTGCTGTTTTGCACATGTAGCTAAAATTTGAACCAGTAATTCCCACAAGTAAACACATTCCAAATAACTAAGCCAAGCTTGCCAACCACCATAAACAACCTCAAATCTACCCTCAATCCCCTAATCAATCTCTTGCTATAAATACATCTCTCCTCTCTCCAACTCCATTCCAAGCTCTAATATCACCTATTTGTCTATTTGTCTCCACATACAAACTCCATTCTCCACACTTAGAAAGCAGACATGGAGAAAATAAAGTGCTTTGGCATCGCAGTGTCGATATTAGCTGCCATTTTGACAGCACCGGTGACTCCGGTCACCGGCCAGATCGCAGAGGCTTGCACAGACTCGATCAGTAGCTTCACCCCATGCCTCAAATTCCTTTTGGGCACTGCCATCGGTGGCAATTCCCCGACAAAGGAGTGTTGCTCAGCTCTTGAGGCGCTTCTCGGTCTGCGCATGGACTGCACATGCCTTATACTAACAGGGAATGTTCCGTTCAACTTCCCCTTCAATCGAACACTTGCTCTCTCACTTCCTGGCACGTGTGGATTGATGTCGGTGCCCCTCCAATGCAAAGGTTTTGTTTAGTTTTAACACATGCAAAGTAATTAGGACAAATCCATCATAACTATTTTTTAAGTCATTTTGTTTCGAAGTATGATGAGTTGATAAGATCCAGACTCACAATGTACTGATTTGATCTCTTCTTTTTTCATATATATTAAACTCGTTATAAATCATTGGAGTTCTAAATTCATGCATTCATGCATCAGATATATTTGTCATAATTCAGTCTTTTTCTTCTTCACAGGTACAGCGATGACACTTCCAGGTCCAGGTACATACTTCCACCCCTTCCATATCTAACCTGTACTAATAAACTTCATGCAGTGCAACTCATGCGGCTAATTGGTCATTGGCAGGCCCTGTCCCGGCCACACCATCCCTTCTTCCACTACGTAAGATGCTCTTCATCACCTTTGTTTTGATCTTATCAGTTGTCTTGTGGTTCCTATGAGTCCGTAGATGAAATGGCGGCTCAAAATGATTACAATTTGATCATAACTGCTCAAGCTCATAGTTTGACCCAAAGACCATGCTCTGATTGCACTAACGGCTATGTTTTCTTTTATTTTTTTTATGTGCACTCTGTGTAGCTCCACTTCGATCGGAGCCATCACCACCTTTGCCATCTCCATCATCACATTTGATGCCAGCATCTCCACCGCAGCGATCAGATCAGGTACTGCCTCGGAGGGGTTTATTCAGGGGAGCCGGCCCCTTGTGCTGCTAGGTTCCATCACATTTTCTCAAAGTTGCTCCATCCTAGTGCTTGCTCTTGGAATTGTGTTGTTTATCAAGGTCTATGAGGAAATGTATGGGTGCCATCTGACACATTCATTCTTTTAGATTTTTCTATAAGGAGTTAAATGGTTTTTTTTTTTTTTTTAAAGAAGAAGAAGAGAGAGATAGTCATGGGTTGAAGGGTCATAATTTGTATCTCGCTACTACAATAGTAACATCTTTATCTTCACATACTCCTTGTAGCATGATGGCTTTCTTTATTTTCTCAATACCAAAACTCCCTGTGGCTGTCATCATATACACTATCAGCTCTGGCAGCAGCAACATGGAGAAATTTTAGCTTTCTTGGCATTAATATTAAGGTTTTAAAATGTTTCAATGGTTTATGTGCTGCTGGTGCCTGAGGTATCAGCTTGATTAGAAGTTTAAAAAATGGTGAAGAGAGAAGGCAGAAAGGAGTCCTCGTGAAAAAAGAATCCTGGTCTCAGTGTGTTGAGCCCAACCCAATTAGAGCCATTTTAGACTGAAGTAGGCTTGCCAGCTTCAACTTAAAATCTTTTTAAAAAAAAAATTTAATCGGAATAGAGAAGCATGATCTCTTGCCCTATCCCATGCTATGGGATGGAATAAGGCTGTGCGAACGACTGGAACTGACATCGTGGGCTGGTGCGGAGTAGTTGTCGACCGTCAGGGGCGGTTGCACAGCCTTGTTCACCATTGAGACGAGAAAATCTCTTCTAATTTTTCTCTATTTAAACCCTTCCTCCCTCTATGGTCCAGCAACCACTAACACCCTTACCACCTCCCTCTCTCTCCCTCACCTTCATCACCCACCATGCCAATGCGACTGAGTCACTTCACCTCAAAAAGCCCCTTCTCTAATTTCACGTATTTCCTCTTTCAGGGAGCATTGGGCTTTTTGCCACCAAAAATAGCACCACTGGCTGTGTCCACCACTGCCAGTGAATCTCCCACCTTTTCTAGTTTTCTTTCGACTATGGATGCCGCTACCAAGGCAACATGGGCTAACGACCCTTTTCCTTCTCTCTCATTTTTCTTGTGCACAACTGAACCACTATTGAAGCCGCGACCATCCCGACCGTGCCACCACCACCCGATCACTCCAGTCGTGCCATCACTATTCTAGCCATCTTAGCAACACCTTCATTGGACCCAACCCTTATTTCCTTTCTTTCATCCCTCGTTAGAAAGTCACGGAAAGATCTAGTTTCAACATAAGAAAGGAAAAAAAAAAGAGAGAGTGTGTAAAAAATAACCTGATAAAGACTCTAATTCGATTAAAGTCTAGATTGATTTCTCGAGGATCAATTCAGACCATTTAGATCAAGCCCATGATGAGGTCTAGACTGAGGTTTAATCGAGAGTCTCTCTCCTCATCTTAATTTTCTTCAAATTAAAAGCTCATAAGATTATAAATTGCTTGTGCTGGAGCCTTTAATGCCAGAGAAGCACCGAATTTAGTGATTGAATCGTGAGTCAAAAATCATAACTTTTAGATCCAATCGACTATAAGTTCCATTTTATCGTTGAATTTTTAATGCATATCATATATTTAAAAATTAAAATTTATATACAAAAGATATCAATATTAGAAAAATATTCGTATTATGCATACTCTCATGAAAATATTATTCAAAATTATGGATCAAGTATAAGATATCTAACATAATTATTACAAACTGCAAAATTTGAAATAAATATTGTGTGATGGTTAGAAAAGAGATTGTACATGCTCATTTTTACATAAATTTTTGAAAAAAATTATTTATTATTTTTTGGAAATGAAATGTAATATTTTGAATTTAGGTTTTTTATGAAAATAAATATGATTATATTTTGAGAATGGATGAGAAAAATCTGTAATTATATCTATATATATATACTTATAATTTATCTATATTTTTATGGTGTATCATATAAATTCTAATTTATGTAATATTTGAATTGATCGTCGGGTTCAAATATCTGAATAATCTGCCTCAACTATAGGTTAATTGGGCCAGTTTGGATATCCAATGGATTTACTAATTTTTAGTGTTACCGGTTTGAAATTTTTTGAATAATTTTATAATCAGATTTGGAAGGGAGTGTAAGATTTCAAATGGGTTCGCATGGATGGAACAAATTTAGCTACCCGTTGCCATTCTTAACAGGCCCCACGAAGTTATCCTTTATTTTAATTTTAATTGGCACCGAATGGTTGAATACCATTTGATCGGTGGTTCCCCATCGACCCAACTCTAGTGACCATCAGTGCATTAGTCCCGTATGGACGGTCTAGATTGACGTTAAAGAAATTAATCTTAATTCCGCCACTATCACCTATAAATACGAGAAAGACTCAATCTCGGAGCTCATTCTAGTCGTCCTTTCCCTCAAGTCTCCGGGGCATTGCGGTCAGGTCAAGAAAGCGGCCCACGAGAGCAAAGACGTGAAGAAATGAAGCCCCTTCCCGCCCTCACTCTCGCCCTCCTCGTCGCCGCGGCCATTGCCTCCGCCGCCCCAGCACCGCCCCCGCCAGCGATCGGGTGCGCGGTCGAGCTGGTGGCGATGTCGACGTGCCTGCCGCATGTGGCGGCGCCTCCCAACAACGCGACACCGGCTCCCTCCTCCGCGTGCTGCGCGACCTTCTTCTCTGCCCTCGACGGCGCCGGCGGTGGCGCCACCTGCCTCTGCCACCTCGTCCGGGATCCCTCCCTCCTCGGATTCCCCCTCAACGCCTCCCGCATCGTCGCTCTCTTCTCCACCTGCGGTGCCTCCGACGCCGGCGCCGCCTCTTCCTTTGCCGAGATCTGCAAAGGTTCCATTCCCACCCTCGACCTTTCTCTAATTATCTTTTTTTTCTTCTCTATCTTTTTTTTTTCCCTTCTTTTGTTCTTTTCTCTCATTTTGCGATCGAAAAAACTAAGCTGCGTTTTCTCAAATTTCTTTCTTTTAATTATATTTATTGTCTAATTTTCTGTTTTTCTATTATCTGGGGAGAGGGGAGGGTTTGGTCTATCTTTTTTTGATGGTGAGTTCGGTCCATCATAGCTGTATCCTCGCGTGAATCCACCGTTGGATCATGCACCGCTCGCTTTGAGAGCTACGCTGGCAGATGACTGACAGTTTCTGGAACGCTTTGAGATCTCTGAGGTGGGTGATCCAACGGTGGCTGATAGCCGTAAGTTACCAAACCCGGATCGCCGTTGTATCTTTCATCAAAAAAAAAAAAAAAAAGAAAAACAAACAAACAACTTTTGTGAAATTTTTTCCCGCTATTTGCAATCCAAGCACGCTAACGTGCGCTGAAGGTAACCATGTGTCGCCATCATGGTCTGAAAAATGGGTCACTACACGCTCTTGTTGGCACGGGGGCCGGTTCACCCAGTTAATCTGTGACTGGGGTAAGTTATAACGATGGGTGCGTTCTTGGGTTACCGATTCTCGTGCAGATGCCTCAACACTCCCGCCACTTCGCGACATCCCTTCGGAGTCAGGTAAAAGTACATATGTACCCTCGCGTTCCCCATTTCATTTAATTTTTTATAAAGTATTATTAGGGGCACCGTAGTAAAATCCTTATTCGGTCATCTCGTCTCCTTCTAGGCGTTGCTGCCGCTTCGGCGCCAGCTCCAGCCCCAGCCCCTGCGGATCCTGACCACAAGCCCGACTCCGGTATGAGTAAGCTTAATCGCCGTCTAATTAAAGAGTAATAATCATTTTATGCTCTCTGCGGTGCCTAATACCGACCCGCTTCTCCTCTTATATCTCTGGTATACAGCGATTTTACCGAAACACCATACAGGACCGGAGATGGTGATATCGGGTGCGGTGTCAGCGCTGGAGCCGGTTCGGAGCAGCGAAGGCCTGAGCTTGGGTTGGTTTGTCCTGCTTTTTCCTCTCTCTCTTTACATCATCCATTTGCGTCGGGTCCAGTGAGACGACTTGTAATTTTTGTGGATTGCCGACCCGCTGTTGATGTTTTCAGCTTGCCTTTACGTGCTGGTATTTTTCCTTGTCCGGCGTTAGCATCCTCGTACCATATGAGGGATTTTTCATGTTGGATTCTAACTCCAACACCAGGTTATGTACGCTGGAAAATGTTTCAGACAGTCTGATGTGTCATATCGCATCTCCCTACACATGGCTAATGATCTGGAGATTAAGGCTTGAGGTTTAGATCTATTCTGGGGATAAAGTTAAATTGTTGAACAAAAGTTAACTGCTTTAGGGAAAAATATAGGAAAATGAGGAAATGCCTTCCGATGCTACGGAACTATAGCATGGGAAACCGACAAAGCTTATCTGAGCCACTCTTTCCCAATATCATATAGCTTCCATTAAAATAAGGGACTATTATTGTTGGGATATACCGACCGGTCACTCTCACATCGACTCTACCGACCGACACCGTCCGACCGAAGATATGTCGGTCGGAAAGACCCTTCCCAACTAGCCGAACGATGCGGCCCGACCTCCGACTTTGACAACGTATCAGACTGACCATCGAGGGTGGTGACCGATGTCCGATCTCCGCGATGCGTCGCTCCAGCCGACGGTGTCCCTGAGTCTTCATCCGACGTCCTACGATCAAATACCGACGTATGGTCGGTCGGCTCCTCCAAACGCCGTACGACTGCTGAAGGCCGCCCATCCGGACAGAGGCGTGCGGCATAGCCGCCCTGGGACGTTGTCCTCCCTTGGACATGGGTCAACCCTAATGATTTGACAGCACCAAGGCGATTTGACAGCCCCACGGCGACTCTGACAGCCTTCGACGATTTGACAACTCTCCCATTGTCTGCATCATTAATGACGGCGCCATACCGCGCTCTACTATAAAACGAGGAAGACAACAGTGCTGGAGGAGGTTCTTTCGAAGCCCTTGAACTCTCTCTCTCTCTCCCGCTGAGCTCCCCTGATTCTTTTCTCCTGTTACCTAGTCTCCTCTCTGACTTGACCGTCGGAGGGTCCCCGCCGGAGGCATCTCCGGTCAGTGTGGATTTCTTTTGCAAGCGCTCGTTTTCCGACGATCAGACGATGAGGAGATTGGCCGCAACAGATTTGGTGTGCCAGGTAGGGGCAACTCAGGGATCACGACCCCCCACAGAACTCGAAATACCCTTTCGAAATGACAAGAATCAGGGCTCAGCGATCGAGGGCCATCGGATCGGCGAGGCGCTCTTCCCGTTGGGAAGAGGCCTCTCCTCCACCCTCCATGGCGGAACCTAGCTCTCTGCATCCTGTGGTAACCACGGAGGCGCAGATCGCGGCGATCGTACGGCAGATGACCGTGCTGACGAATGCGGTCAAGAGTCTTCAACAACAACCAATCCGGTTGCCGCACTTGCCGGCGGAGCAACCGGCGGCACACCCGATGCCCTCCAGGAGCAACCGTCGACGTCCGCGTCAGTCTCCGTCTCCCCCTTGGGAGCAGCTGTCACAGCACTCCCATCGAGAGGAGGAGAGGCGGTCACAACATGATCCCCACCGGTCTCGACGACCGTCTCCTTCCAAGCTGGAACGAGCAAGAAAGGAGAAGCGACCGCGGACACTGTCCGCCTCCCTCTCAGATTCATCGGGAGCCTTCACTCCCGAGGTCTCTCAGCACCGACGGACCGATGACTACGAACGTAAGTTCGAAGAAATCGACCGTCGGCTTGTCCAGCTGCAGGTGGACGGACAGAAGTCCTCGAACGACATCGACTTTCAGACCGCCCAACCTCTCTCCCGACTCATCCTCGACGAGCCGATCCCTAGTCGGTTCAAGATGCCCCATGTGGAGCCCTATGACGGCTCCACCGACCCAGTTGACTATCTAGAGAGCTACAAGGTTCTCATGACGATTCAAGGGGCGACCGATGCTCTTCTCTGCATCGGCTTCTCCGCTACACTTTGCAAGGCCGTCAGGGCCTGGTACTCCGGCCTCTGCTCGGAAAGCATTCACTCCTTCGGCCAGCTCGAACATGCTTTCGTGGCCCATTTCAGCACTAGCCGGAAGTCCCCACGAACCTCGGACAGCCTTTTTTTCCTCAAGCAGGGAGAAAATAAGACGCTCCGACACTTCGTGACGCGATTCAATGCGGCCACGTTCGAGGTCCGGGACCTCAACGAAGGCATGGCTATCTCAGCCATGAAAAGGGGGCTAAGGGGATCCCGATTTACATACTTCTTGGACAAGACCCTCCCTCGGACATACGCTGAACTGCTGGAGCGCGTGTATAAATACATGCTTTGCAGACGAAGGAGCTTCCGACCGGCGCCTGACTGAGGCCAAGGGCCCGAAGGAGAAGCGAAGGAAGGGTCGGGCCCCTGCCGAGCCTAGCAGGCCCCCGACCGACAAACAGGTCTCACCCGAACGACGGAGCACGAGATCACCCCGACGACGGAGTCCGAGGCTGACGCGTCTCAGGTATGACTCCTATACTCCTCTCTCTACTCCTCATGCGCAGATTTTGATGGAGATCGAAGGGGAAGAATATTTGCAACGGCCTCCACCTTTGAAGGCAAAAGGCCTCGATCGACGGAAGTACTGCCGATTTCATCGGGGTCACAGCCACAACACCGAGCAGTGCATCCAACTCAAGGACGAAATCGAGGCCCTCATACGTCGAGGGTATCTCGAAAAATTTCGAAGGAACCCGTCGACTCGACCCGTCCCCGATCGATGACCCCAGCCGACTGAAGAAGCAACGACTAACCAGCCCACGGCCGGGGTCATCAACATTATCTCCAAACGACTGGATCCGGGGATGACTGCTGGAGGAGAGCCGATGAAGAAGCTACGCCAAGACGATGTAATTACTTTTACATATGAGGACGCTCGGAGAATCCAAACTCCCCACGACGATGCTGTTGTTGTTACGGCAACAATAACAAATTATCATGTAAGAAGAATCTTTGTTGATAATGAAAGTTCGACTAATGTTTTGTTTCACTCGACCTTCTCCCGAATGCGACTGTCGGCTAATCGGCTCGAAAGAGTCTCTACGCCCCTGATGGATTTTGCCGGAGAAGCCGTCATAGTGGAAGGAGAAGTTACCCTTCCCGTGACGGCTGGAACCGAACCACGATAAAGCACCGTCCATCTAACTTTTGTGGTCGTCCGAGTATCTTCGGCCTACAACACCATACTTGGAAGGCCCGGACTAAATGCCCTCAAGGCAATAGTCTCAACGTACCACCTACTAGTTTGGTTTCCGACCAAAAATGGAGTCGGGGAGATGCGCGGGGACCAACAGCTCGCTCGTCGATGCTTCCAGATCTCTGCTCGACGTAACGAGGCAAAGGACTCCCTGACAGCCGACAAGTTGGACTAGCGGGGAGAGGAAGAACGGGGCGAACCGATCGAACAGCTTGTTCCCGTCCCGATAAAGGAGAATCCCGAACGGGTGGTCTGGGTCGGGTCTCAATTACTCGACCCCGAGCTACGGCAGCTAGTGGAGCTGCTGAAGGCCAATGCTGACGTATTCGCTTGATCGGCAGCGGATATGTCCGGCATCCTCCCGGAGACGATGACTCACCGACTCAACATCGACCCAGCAATGAGGCCGGTGAGGCAGAAGAAGCGGTCTTTTGCTCCCGAAGGACAGAAGGCCATCGATGAGGAAGTGGACAAGTTACTCGAGGCAAGCTTCATCAGGGAAACTACGTATCCCGATTGGCTCGCCAATGTTGTCATGGTGAAAAAAGCCAACGGGAGCTGGAGGATATGCATCGACTATACCGACCTAAACCGCGCCTGCCTGAAGAACAGCTTTCCACTTTCGAAAATCAACCAGCTGGTAGATGTGATGTCCGGCCATCGACTGCTCAGCTTCATGGATGCCTTTGTCGGATACAATCAGATCCGGATGGCGCCCGAAGATGAGGAGCACACGGCCTTCGTAACCGCCAAGGGCCTTTACTGTTACAGGATAATGTCCTTTGGGATGAAGAACGTCGGAGCCACTTACCAGTGACTCGTCAATAAGGTCTTCAAAGATCAAATCGGGCGCAACATGGAGGTGTACGTAGACAACATACTGGTAAAAAGCGCACAGACTACGGATCATGTTCGAGATCTTGAAGAAACTTTTCGCACTCTGCGACAACACCAGATGAGGCTGAATCCGAATAAGTGCGCCTTCGGGGTGACTTCGGGGAAGTTCCTCGGGTTCCTCGTTTCTCAACGAGAAATTGAGGCTAACCCTGAGAAGATAAAGGCAATCATCGACATGCGGCATCCGGATACCAAAAAGGAGGTACAGCAGCTTAACGGAAGGATCATCACGCTCAGCCGATTTATCTCTCGGTCGGCTGAGAGATGCCTCCCGTTCTTCAAAACCCTGAGGCAGGTGAAGGACTTCTCTTGGTCGGATGAGTGCCGGCAGGCCTTCGAGGATCTGAAAAGGTACCTGGCCTCCCCGCCACTGCTTGTGAAGTCGGAAGTCGGAGAAATATTGTACCTCTATTTGGCTAATTCCCCTAAGACGGTTAGCTCGGTGCTCGTCCGGGAGAACGAGAGCCGAATCCATCAACCCATATACTACACCAGCAAAGTGCTCCACGATGCTGAAGCTCGGTACTCAAAGACGGAGAAAATGATATTCGCCTTGATCGTGTCCACACAACGACTCCGTCCGTATTTTCAAGCGCACGCTATCGTGGTCCTCACCGACCAGCCCCTGAGGGCGATATTGTGCCGCCCCGACACATCAGGACGATTGACGAAATGGGCAATAAAGTTCAGTGTTTAGATATTCAGTACCGACCACGACCTACCTTAAAAGCCCAAGCCCTGACGTCAGAAAGAGAGGGCAGGCTCGAGCCCGACTGGGTCCCTTCCGAGGGTGCGGCAGCCGCCGACGCAGGTTGCTCGGGCTCGCACGCCTCTGCCCGAACCTCTTCTGCCGGCTGAGCGGCCGGCACATCCTCGACCGTCTCCTCAGCCGCCCGTCCCTCGGGTGAGGCTGCTCCCTCGGCCGATCATTCCTCGGACGGGACTTCAGTGGGCACTGTCGGCACCGACAGTGCGATGACCGGCTCCTGGTCCGACGCCCGTTCGGAAATGGACTCCACTCCCGCCGCCGTCGGTGCTACTTGGGGCCTCTTGGGAGGCTGCGATGGTTCGGCTCCATGCGCTGGCCTCTTTCGTGCCGCATGCTGTCGAACATCGACTGTCGTTAACCTCATCCGCGGCGGCATATCTGCAACGATGACAGAGGATCAGCATCAAAAAAAAAAAAGGGAGAAGAAAAACAGACCTAGGTGAGGAACCGAGCTGAGACCGGCGTCATATAGGGCTTGCTCGGTGACGAGCTCCTTTTACTTCGGCACTGAGATGTCCTTCAGATGGTGGAAGTCTTCTCGGTCTCCGGCCTCCACCCGACTGTTCTCATTTAGTTGGGTTCGGGGGTCTCCCCAGCGGGAAGGGAACCCTCAAGGAACGAAAGAAGAGACGAAGAAGAACTGGTTCTTCCATCCATGAATCGACGATGGAAGACCAGTGATAAAGGAGAGACCCTTCTGAGGATTGAAATACCACCACCCTCGGGCTTTAGGATGGGGTCGGAGAATAAAAAAAGCTCGAAAGAGCGAAAGGCGAGGATTGGTCGGCAAAAGCCGACACAGCAAAGCAAAGCTGACTACCAGTCGGACCGAGTTCGACGCAAGCTGCGCCGGACACAGCCCGTAGTAGTCCAGCACGTTCCGGATGAACTCTGAAATTGGAAAGCGAAGACCGGCCTGGAGGTCCTCAACGAAGAAAGCCACCTGGCCCGCAGGCGGGTTGTTAACCCGACTGTCGGTCCCAGGGGCGAATAGCTGAAACTGCTCCGGGATGCAGTACTGCTCCCAGAGCTGATCAACGTTCGGCTCCGAAAGTGAAGAGACCTCCACCTCCGGAGTCGATCGAGAATCGTCAGTCGGGTTCCCCGACCGACTTTCTCGTGGAGATGTTCTAGCCATTACGCTAGAACCGAAGTCAAAGAATGAGAAGAAGAAGGAAGAAAACTACAAGGAAGCAAGGAGAAAACGAAGGACAACGACGAAGGCCCCTAGGAAAAAGACTTTCTAAGGGAGAAAATGAGGACGATTACCTGAGGCAAGGGACCACACGGCCAGAGTCTTGGCAACGGATTTGAAAGGTAGAGTTTTGGATGCTGGTGGCCCTATATATATAGTGCTCCTCAATGGCCGAGATGAAAGCACGACCAACGAGGATCTCCCAGATCATGACATGTGGCAGCATCTGGGCCTTCCTTCGGCCCGACGATTCGACACACCTGCCCCAGATCAGGCCACGTCGCCCCCATCCGCCTGAGCGGATTCGGTCCAATGGCCCCCCGCCACGCGGCGGAGAAGTCGTGGCGGTTCGCGTTCCCGAAGAGATGGCGGAAACGGCGGTTTCTATTCCCGATAGGATGCCTGAAACCGATGGGACGTCTGACACCGACGAGTCACCTGACACCGATGGGACGTCTGACACCGATAAGACGTCTGACATCGATGGGACGTCTGACACCGACAAGTCCCCTGACACCGACAAGACGTCTGACGTCGGACCGAACGTTGATGCAGTCGCCAAAGTCGGAGCATAATGCGATGGATATGCACTCTTTTCGTCCGACGCCGCCGCCCACGCAAGGACGCTGGCCAACACGCCATCCGACTCAGGAGTGGGGGGAGCAACTGTTGGGATATACCGATCGGTCACTCTCACGCCGACTCTACCGATCGCACCGACCGACACCGTCCGACCGAAGGTATGTTGGTCGGAAAGACCCTTTCCGACTGACCGAACGACGCGGCCCGACCTCCAACTTTGGCAACGTATTAGACTGACCATCGGGGGTGGTGACCGATGTCCGATCCCCGCGATGCGCCGCTCCAGCCGATGGTGTCCCTGGATCTTCACCCGACATCCTACGACCAAATACCGACGTATGGTCGGTCAGCTCCTCCAAATGCCGTACGACTGCTGAAGGCCGTCCATCCTGACAGAGGCGTGCGGCATAGCCGTCCTGGGACATCGTCCTCCCCTGGACATGGGTCAACCCTAGTGATTTGACAGCCCCACGATGATTTGACAGCCCCACGATGACTCTGACAGCCTCCGACAATTTGACAACTCTCCCATTGTCTGTGCCATCAATGACGGCGCCATGCCGTGCTCTACTATGAAATGGAGAAGGCAACAGTGCTGGAGGAGATTCTTTCGAAGCCCTTGAACTCTCTCTCTCTCTCTCCCGCTGAGCTTCCCTGATTCTTTTCTCCTGTTGCCTAGTCTCTTCTCTGACTTGACCGTCGGAGGATCCCCGCCGGAGGTATCTCCGGTCAGTGTGGACTTGTTTTGCAGGCGCTCGTTTCTCGATGATCAGACGACGAGGGAATTGGCCGTAATAATTATAAATATCTGAAATTATATCTATGCATGTATATATACCTTTGCAGTTTTCTACTTACGTGTCTTGCCTATGAAAATCTCCCAAAGACCAACCATCCTCAAATTTAAGAAACCAGCTTGCTATAAGGATTAGCTACCCTCTATGTAAACATTACGTTTTCCATGGGTAGCTTATCTGTGGCTGTTATTTAATGCCAAGAATTTAATCATCCCTTTTTTTTTTTAACATACATCGGAATTCGTTGAATCATTGTAACATAAATAGAACCATGAAGTGAGAATCAGAAAATGAAATGCCAAACAATAGGGAAGGAAAATCAAACACAGACATCCATAATATAGATCCCATATAAATAGTAACATAAGAAGCCATCTAATCCATTGCATAATTAGCTTCTCTAAAAATATATTTAGCTTTAAAAGACTAAAGAGATGCATCTATTCTTAAATAATTCTGTCTGACTATGTAATTCTGAAGAAGTTGAATTTGTCAACCATTTTATTACTGATATGAAATCATCCTCCAATAAGATATGAGATGCTTTCAAAGTATTATTGCAAAAAATATGCCTTCTCATGCTGCACATATATAGTTCTGTCATAGGAATCATCATATTAAATAATCTAAACCGAGTTTTTAATAGCAAAACTAGCTTCGCTACTACCATCAAAATTAATCATGAGTAAACCGAGTGGTGAAGTCACCTGATGCTAAAAGCCCAACTGGTCCAACCCATATTTTCATTGTTGAAGTATGGTTACTCAAAAAGATTAGCAGGAATTTTCACATCATTTGACACCAATTCTTTGACGTCTATTTAGAACTATGGCATATGGGCTCAAAAGTTGAATAGTGATGTTGTACACTGACAATTTGTTGCTAAATGGAAGGCACCGGAAAGGTATGCTGAGAGTTTAAGCTTCATGGAGCTGTTTTTCCAATGAAGATTTGCCCATAATTATATTCTATGGGAACATGGACTGAAGTACAAGCTACTATGCAAACCGCCTGCAAACATCCATGCCCCAGGGTGAGGAACCATATTTTCTCATTTGTACGAGAGCAAAGATGCTTTGGATTATATGGACACTCAATTGCCCCATCAAAATCATTATGGTTAAAACAAATATCTGTATAGTTTCATAAAAACCAGCAAAAAAAATCTAGCTGCACTGATCATACTATTAACTTTTGGGCTTTTCTAGACTAATGAATACGTCTCTATTAACCTTTGGACCTAGGAAAGTAAATAGGGGCATGATACGGCAATTAGGAGAAAGTAAATAGGGGCATGATACGGCAATTAGGAACGCAATCTTCGTTGATGACTCAAAAATATGGTAATGCTTCACAGCAATTGTAGCACGGCATCCTATCTCATCGAAATGTCCATCGTGGCACTGGCCGATGAAATTTTTGATGGCATAAACAGTCTATCGTGCATTCCATGTACTGATTTTCATGTACCGTGCATATCTATAGAAGACGATCATGATCAAACCTAGCACCACTCCCTTCACTAGCCTCTCTCATTGCTCTGGCGCCTATAAATTTGAGAATCGACTTCTCCGACGCTTGTATCATCCATCATCGTACTGGAGGCCAGATCAAGAAATCTCAATATTCCAAGATGAGATGACGCCCTCCCCACCTCTCTCCTCCTTCCTCTCCTCGTCACCTTCCTCCTTTCGACTCCAGCGACCATCGGATCCATCGGGTAGGTACTTTTCCAGCTGCCTGTCTAGTGCATGGAGAGACCGACGGTGATATCCTCGTATCTCTATGCATCACATGGCAGTGCTGCTTGAGAATGTCTCCGCGCTGCCTTTCACCACCTACGACCAAGCCTTTTCCACCATCCTTGACAGTGCCATAGGTGGCGCCGCCTGCCTCTGCCATCTAGTCCAGGAGCCTTCCTTCCTCAAATCTTCTGTCAATGCTTCTAGCCTCTCCTCCTTGTTCTCTTCCTATGGGTAATCTGACGGCGTCGCGTCTCGTACTTTCATGAAGATATGCCAAGTCTGATCTTCCTCCCTCTCTATCTCCCTTCATTATGATTCCATTTCATGGTTCTTCATTATTCTTGATCTTTTCTTAGGAGTTGTTGTGGCCCTCTCTCTCCCCTTTCCTCCCTCGCATTATGCTTCATTTTTGGTGGTTTTTCTTTTCCTTCTTAATCTTGGGAGTTTGTGTGGCCGGCTAAGTGTGCCTTCATGGGATCTTCCTATTCGAAAGCACCCATAATGTACTATATAGTTATGTTAACTATTTAGAAAAGTGGAAGTAGTGGTGCAAATTGTAAAAACCATCTCTAACTCTCTAGCACTATAAATATGCAGACAAGGAAATTACCCATGGTGAGAATCTCTGCAACTTCTTCTTCTTCTTTTATGTGGGCATTAGTAAAACAAAAAAAATAAAAACATAAGAGAATTTTTATTGTGATATTGCGAGACATTTGGGTTGAGAAAATCGCATATTTTCCTCTGTGATTACACATCCGACCAGCAATTAATTGCGACCAACAATTAATTGTAGTGTGAATCATTTCGGTCCAAGTAAGTCCGTTGAAAATTCCATTTTCATCATTTCGAGGTATTTTAGTTAATCCTTCCTATTTAGTTCATACTTTCCCATTTGCATTTTTCCTTTAATTTATTTCTTTATGATGTGATTTCTTTTTTTTCTTGATTTCTATGACTTTTTGTAGTTTTTCATTGATTCAAGGATTCATACTTGATATCATATCGTTTGATATGATTCTTGCATCAATAGTACTATTCCTTCTTCTTTCTTTATATCTTTTCTTGCAACCTAAATTCGCCTCACCTCAATCATTGATGCATTCTCTATTCTTCGAGTGATATTGATCTATGATTTTAAAGATTTCTTTACACATTTCATCCTCTAATAAAGTTTATTTTCTTGGTATTTCTATATCTTCTTATTCAATCCTTTTAGGTTTTAACTGTTCTATCCTCAAGACCGTTCCACCTTTCTTTCTTCTAAAAAAAATTTCGTGGAAGTACCTGTCGCTAACCTTGACCTGCGACAGAAGGATTCGTTTTAATTTTTCTTTCGTTCTGTTTTCGTCCTTAATTTTTAGGTTTGTCTACCATACTCTTTCTTCCTTGATTTTTTTTATTTCTTTAATTATAATCTTTAAATATCCGATTTTTTTTTTTGAAGAAGAACAATTTCTATTATTATAATATTTAATTCTTTTATCTCTTATTTGTTTCTCGTTTTTTTTCCTCCAATTCTTCCGATTTTCTTATTTTTTTATTTTATAATAATTTTCTTAAAGTGCGCATCTCTTTTCACGAATCGAATTCCGTTAGAAGACATTTTCCGTTAGTCACCTATTTATTTCCCGCTATTCTCTTTTTTTAATTTTCAAAACTGATTTATTTCAAAATTCAAACTTACGATGCTGATCATTCCAGAGTACACTATTTGGACGGCGTAGACCATGAGGCATGACGCAATAAACTTATTTTATTCTCTAATGTTATTTATCGATATCTAATTTATATTTCATTTTTTCATACTATTAAAGATTCCATCAGGGAGGTCGAGATCAAGTTGGAAGGTACGAAATCGTTATGTGAAATTATCGATCTACCCTCGTTGACGATAAGGGATGTCTTTTCTGAAATTCTCAATTAACGCCAGCGAAAATGGAGCCGCCGTCGGTGGCGAGGCCACCACCGAGCCCCGCGATAGTGTTGACCATACCGTACGATGGCACCGATGGTGCTGCTGTTCCGTGGGGTCCTCTTCCTTCTTCCCCTCCTCACACTTTGCTGGTTAGTCGGAGCTCGTCTGGGGGAAGGAAAGATGAACTGCTGCACTAATGATGGCTATCGGTTGCCGTTTTTATTTCTCTCTGGAAATGGTTGTTGATGATTGAATATATACTGCTCTTCTGTTGGAACTTAGGCTATATAGTAGTCCCTCGTGCTCACCATTGCAGTGCATACATGCCAATGGACACTCATCAAAGACTTGACCTTGAGGCAGGACGTGCTTACTGTCAGATCATTGTTGTTACATTTATGCATATTACTACAAGATGAATGTAGCAGCTTCCCAAAAATTACATTGTTTTCTACCACTCTCTTTGGGAATCATATGAATGTTCTATATTGTTTGTCTTTTTCATCTCAGTGGAGGTGAGGGAACTAATGTTTTGGTTGGGAGTTTGGAGAAGAAAAAAAAAAAGAAAAGAAAACATTAGTAAAAGGAGAAGAAAAAAAAAAGGAAAAGAAGTATATTTCTTTCATCTTGATTGAGAGTTAAAAAAAAAAAAAAGAAAAAAATTTCTTTCTTTCTTGGTTGGAAGCAAAGAAGAAAGAAAAAAAAAGAAAATATTATAATCTTTTTTTATTATTATATTCTTGAAAGGAATCTGATAAATCCAAGAAAAAAATCCAAAAAAGATCTTATCTTTTAATTTTTTTAATTTTTTTTATTTTCATTGATTTTTTCCATTTACAGAGGTCCCAATTGAATTAGAGGTTTAGATGGAAAGCTTGAAATAAGTCTTAAGATTGAAATATAATATTAATTTTATTTTTTATTATTAAAAAGGTAAGATGAAAATAAAAAAAATCATTAATTTTTATTTTTTTTTCCCAAATCCGCTCAATTTGGAGGAGAAAAAAATTATAGATTCGAAGGGATTTGTATTCTTTCTATTTGCCTCCTTTTTTTTTTCTTTTTTTTATAAAAAAACTCTCAATCAAAAAATATTAACTTCTCTCCCATTCTTTTTTCTTCTCTCCTATTCTTCTCTCCCAACCGAGGCATTAGGATCTATCATACTCTTGAATGTCCCAAGTCACAACACTAAGGTTTTTAGTAGAACTTTGCATGGATACAACCATGTCAGCACAGTGGATAACTAACTTGCTGCTAATGCTTTCAGCTTGCTATTATGTAGATTTTCTTTGTATGAAAACCCTTCCTGAATCCTCAGTATGTTTTTATGATATAAGCAATATCTAAGTCGGTTTTAATGGCCTTTTGCCAATTTTTATGTGATGAACTTGGACACCAATCCAGAAACATAGATGAAAAGCTTTTTGAGGTTTTCTTAACCTTTGTTTGAAAGATCTTTTTAATTTTTGATGTTTCATGAAAATACTCTATATATACAGATGCCATAATAACCATAGATTAAGATTTGAGTTTTAGAACTATAGTGGAGATAAAGCTACATGTCACCGAGAAATTTACCACCTTGGTCAAATCCTAGCAAAATATATAAATGCAAAAATGACTTCCAATCCTCCCTTCAAATTGATGTTGAAGGGATGGCGGTGTCCGGATTGAATTAGCTTGTTTGTACGCTAGCATCCACCTGAAAATGGCCCTCTTCATCTCTTTATTCGCAGTTGAAGTCATGTGTTGTGTGGAACAATAATCTGAATTAATGTTTTGGATTGTATACGAATGACATTGGTTTCTGATTCAAACTGATTACTAATACAAAAGCCCAACTGACTTTTATTGACTTTATTTTGCCTATTCCTTGGTGCAATGAGACTCCGAAGCAACATCTATTCCCCTAAAACCAATTGTCCTCGAATTTAAAAAAGCAATGTGCCGTATCGGGTTATATGTAGGTAAGCATTACTTTATATAATTAACTTATGGATAGTTGTTAACTATCTTATGCTAAGAGTTCTTTCACCATGGCATAGCGCCAATGTCCTAATACTTTTTTTCTTTCATAATGTGTTTACTACGCATGAATTGCGCGCACGTATATGTACACGCACCCATGCATGTTTGAGACAATTTCATAAACACAACGCAACCCAGCCTAAGTGAAACAAGCTTTTTAATTCATTTCTATATTCAGATATAATGTTATCTAACTGATGTTAAAGCCTAGTGCATCCTCATCTATCATGTGAATGTTCAAAGAGTAGTAGAAAATTTCATCTTTAGTATCACACTCCCGGCCCTGAATTTAAATTAAAATAAAATTTAAAAACATGAACAGCCATTGCATACCAACAGAGTACTATTTCTATAGACATTCAAAGCTTCCAACCTAGCATACTTCAGACAGTGGTGATACAGAACAACTAACCATTTTGTATCTCAATTTTAACTTTAACTTTACAGTAATCCATATCAGGTTTATACAATATCATTAAGCATAACTATTCCAAAAATAATCATATTTTATAGACCGGCCTCGCCTCTGTACACAAATTCCAAAAATAGTTTTTGAATCTGAAAATCATAGATAAAACTTTATGAGCTTCAAAGCTGATATATCTATAAAATAGATCTAAATCATAATGATATCTAATTTAAATACATCATAAGGATGCAATTAATATCAATCTGATCAAGATCAAAGTTATGAAATTAAAGATATTCAAGATACAGGCTTATGTCAGTTTTTCTATAACATTGAAATCAATAAATAGTACAAAAGTTCAATATAGATATCCAATTTCATAACACTATACTTAAGCATGGGTACCCACTGCTTTTCGCACTCAGCCCTTACTGTGGTACCACGGTTATTCTAATAGCAAGAGATCTCAGAAAAGATCCATATTTATACCCCATGATGGACATCTCAGATCTACGATTACACCCCGTGATACGTATCTCAAGTCCATGCTTACGCCTCGTGGTAGGTATCTCAAGTTTACGATTATATCCCATAGTGAGCATCTCAAGTCCGAACATCATACACAGTAGGCTGAAAGTCAGATGATACATATATCAATAATTATATATAAGTTAATTTTTTTTTATTTTCAATATGTCTTTTATACACCTTCAATATTACTTGATATAACTTGACATAGCTATGATACATATATTCCAATAGGCTATAATCATAATTTATCAAGCCTGATCTGATCATAGCATGTAAAGTTATTCAGTTCAACTCATACACCTCAATTCACTAATCAATATTTTATACTATATATATTTTAAGAATAACTAAATCGAAAATCAATTAAAGTGATTTACATTATGTCAATGAGGTGATACATAGTAATTTCATATACAATCGAATCTGATTGCGTATATAATAGTTTGTATATTCATTTTCGATGAATAAAATAATTATTACTTGATTCAAATAGATCATGATAAAATATAAATATTGTTTATCATAATTTGTTTCATGTCATAGAGATGATATACAACAATATCATGCATAATCAGATTTGTATGTCTCTATAATAATTGGTATCATTTTAACTGAATATGATGATTTTTACTTGATTCAAGTTGATCATGATAAATATCAGAGATACTTATAATCATTGGTATCATATCAAAAGATAACATATAGATCTATTTAATTCGAATCAAGTATAGAATGTACATGTTACTTATAATGATCGATGATATATTAAAAGATAATCTTTATTTGATTCTGATTAATTATAAAATGTAAGTGTTACTTATAATAATTTATACCTTAGTCAAAAATAATATAATTATCTAGTTAATTTTGATTGATTATAAAATATAACTGTTACTTACCTCAAGATGCTGATAGCCAAATAATTAGCCACTCTATCATGATTTCTCGAAACTTGATAATCCACAACCATAGTTAGATTAACCAGCTCTAATAAGGTTTAAGCTAATTTATAGCAACTTTTCAATCTTCTTAGGTCTCTCAATTCTCAAGATTTTACTATTCTGAGACAAAGAAAGAAGGTGAAGAGAAGATACTACAATCTCTCCTTCAGTCTTTTCCTCTCATAATAACTCTTTTTTACTAATTATTGATCCTAATTAGACTCATCTAAAAATTTTCAAACTTTACCCTCAAGTTGATTCATAAGTCAACACTTTCCGATTAAATTTTCAAACTAAATTACTTAGTCAATACAGAATTAAAATTCATAGATTAACCCTAGGTAGAGTCAATCCATCTCGAAATATAAAACATCCATCTTTTCAAATTTCTTTATGACAATGCTTAAAATTTCTATTTTCTCTACCCCACTATTCATTCCATCATCTCCACTAACTAACTATAATAGGATTCCACTACATATAAGAGTTCTACCATCTAATATTTAATTTTTAACAAAAATTAACCACATACTAGAAATTCTAAACCCTACTCATTAATCCTTCACTGAAACAAATCATATCAAAGAAGCAATTAATATTCTTACATATTCAAATGCTCATTCACGACAGCGACCACAATCTACGGCAGCAACAAGAAAAAAGAAGAGAAGGGAGGGAAAAGAAGAGGGAATGAGAGAGAAAGAGAGAAGAAGTGAGTTCTTGCATTTTTTTTTCCTCAGTTTTCTTTTTTTTTTTCCTTTTCTGTTTTCTAATTCACTCATCCACACCAATGCGCACACACACTTAGGAATGGAAGGGGGTGGGTGAGAGGTAGAGACCTCTACTCTCTTTTTTTTTCTTCTCTATTTTCTCACTCACTCACCCACCCATGCGGACTCTCACACATAGAGAGAAATGGGAAGAGGGGTTGAGGGGCAGAGGCCTCATCTCCTTTTCTTCTTCTTCTTTTGTTTTTTTTCTTCTTAATTTTCAACCCACTCACACACCGGCACACACGCGCGCGCAAAAAGGGGAGAGCTTGGGAGAGAGAGAGAGAAAGAGAGAGACGGAAGTAGAGAAAAAGAGGGACTAGGGAGGGACGAGAGCGAGCACACGCAAGAGAGAGAGAGCATGGGAGAAAGTGGGAGAGAGAGGGTGCCATAGAGAGCGAGAGGGAAGGGGATCTGTTAGGTTCCACATCCTTCTTTCTTTTTTTTCCTTTCCATGATGGGATGCATGCAGTTGCCTTCGCGAGAAGCCACGCGCGGCTACCTCCACGAGAAGCCATGGGTCCATGACCCCCGCATCCCACGTGGCACGGGCGGAAAAAGAGTCTCTTGGGCCGGGCCTTACATTTAGTATCATCAAGTATTGCATGTCCATTTGCACCATATCACATGGGCTCAAAAGAGGAATAGTAATGTAAAAAACCAATAACCATGGTTGCCAAAGGAAGGTTCATAGAAAACATGTGCGAGAAGATGATGGTTGCCAAAGGAAGGTTCATGCTACTATTCCAGTGGAGATTTGCCAACAAATATGCATTGCAAGGATGATCAAACTAACCAGGCCATGGTTTAGTTTGCAAGTTATCATGAAGCCACGGACATCCAAATTAGTGGGTCGTATAACCTATTTAATACCCTCCAAAGAATTGGACAGAAGTCTAGATGGTGGTCTTTATGAGAGCCGTCAGTTTATTACCACGTTTTACAATTTAGACGTCCAACGGTTCATAAGCGCATATAGATTCACTTCTACCAAAAAAAAAGGAAAAAAGGCTGTGAAATAAATCACGCTAGACCCATAAATGTGATTCTATTAACACAGAATGGGAGTGCGACGCTGCGGTTGCATCCCATGTATCGCGGTTACATTATTGTCATTATAAATTTCTATCATTCCGTTCCAACCACCAAGTTCCCGCGCGTTCCACCAGTGATCAAGAAGGCGCTTTCCAGCTACTGGACGGTCAGCATCTATCCCAGCGCTTCTGGACCTCGCTTCGACTCTTGTACCAGTGCTTATAAATACGAGAACGGACTCCATTCGGTGGCATTACGGTACCCTCCTTCCAGGACGAGATGAAGTCCGCTCTCCCCCTCGCCCTCCTCATCCTCCACCTCGCCGTCCGATCCGCCGCCGAGGCACCTTCCCTGCAGCCAATCCAGTGCGCGGCAAAGGTGGCGGCAGTGTCCTCGTGCCTCCCTCACGTGGCGGCGCTGCCTAAAAACGCCACATTAACGCCCTCCGCCGCCTGCTGCCAGGCCTTCGTCGCCGCCATCGACGATGCTGGAGGTGGAGCTGGCTGCCTCTGCGACCTGATCCGGAGGCCTTTCCTTCACGGATCCCGGCACGACGCCTCCCGCCTCGTCTCTCTCCTTTCCTCCTGCGGGAAATCGATTAGCGTCGAGGCTTCTTCTTTTGCCGAGATCTGCCAAGGTCCGATCTCTCTCTCTCTTTCTCTCCCTCGATCTCTCTGTGCGCGCGCTCTCTCGTTCTTCTTTTGTTATGACTTGAATTCTTGGTTCTTTCTTCTCGATCTTTTCTTGGTATCTGTTTTGGCAAACGTGCGCCTACGTATCGTCTTATTGTTCACTGAGCGAACTAAGCGAGCTGCCTGTCTTTCTCGAACTCCCTGCTCTTTAGATTTGCTTCTCCGTGGCTTCGCTTCTTTGTTTCTTGATTTCCCTTAATTATTCTTTTTCGTCGATTTTATGATGTAATTAGTTGATGTGATAACGTAATATCGCATTCTTGCGTCAGCAAAACTGTCTTATTATTTGTTTAGATCTCATTCTAAACGTGAATTTGTCTTCGTCTATATCTTTGATCTACTGCATTCTAGTTGAACTATTTGTTCTTTTCCATGTGATACACTCTATATTTTGTTTTCCTTTGATCCTCTCGTCCTCTATGAAATTCCTTTTTATCGTATTTCTTTGTTTGGTCATTGATCTCTATTCTCGATCTATTTCATCTCCATTCTGGATCCAAATAATTAAGCCGCTCTTTTCGATTTTTCTGTTCTTGTTTAAATTTTCATGTCGGTTTTCCGCTTTCTTAGCTGTCCTTTTTCTTACTTCAGTTTTCATCCATTTTCTTCGGAGGAAGCTCTCGGCGTTCGATTTAGAATCTTCTGTCCTACGCCAAATGCCACTACGTACGCGATTTTAATTCTTTTTACTCCTTATTTATTAATTTGTATTCCTTAATTCATATTTTTCTCAAATAAATATTCTAAATTTTCTTAACTTGCGCCAGAGTGTCTTCTCCTTGCGCCCTCGTGATTCCGTTGCGAATAGTAACGGAATCGCAACCGTTTTCTGTTAGTTCTCTTTTTCGAGTTTCTACATTTCTTTTATTTCGAAATTTGAACGTATGATGTCGATCTACCTCGAATGCACTATTTGGACGGTCCAGATTATTTTATAACGTGATTAGCTGATGTCAGATTTATATTCTTGTTTGTTTTTTTAAAAGATTCCATAGCAAAAACAGAGACGCAGTTCGAGCCACTCAGCTCCAACTCCACAGCTACGGAAGGTACGGATCGTTCTGGGAAATGACAGGTCTAGTTTTTCAGAATTTTAATTCCATCCCAGCTGCCTTCATTTCTGCAGACGATTACGAAGCTGACGCGGGCTCGGCAGGCCCCGATCGCCGTGGCGGTGGCGGTAAGCTTTTTCAAGTGACCAAAATTACGTTTACCATTTTCATCAAGAGAAGTTAATTTGAATCCCACAGCAGATTTTGTTAGAAAGGGGTGAAAAAACACATAGAAGAAACGGACCAAGTTCTAACTAAGACTGTCCAATTGGATTAAATCGTTACAGGTCCTACTAATAGCTTGGGATCATTTAGGATAACGTATATCTTTTTGGGTGTGCAGGCCGACGGCCCAAGCCACCCAGGCCATCGCCAACACCACCACGGTCGAATCCCAGGCCGAGCCCTCCACGGGCAGAGCCAAAGCCGCCGCCATCGCCAGAAGGGCCGCCTCCACCGCCGACGCCACCTTCGCCTCCGCCAGCAGCGGCATGCCCACCGACAATCCTGGTAATAGAAGGCATCCCAGATGACAGCGCCGATGGCAGGCGGGAAATGTTCTTCCGGGGGGCCGTGGTCTTCCTCCTCTCCATCTTCGCGCTTTGTTAGTCATTCAGAGCCCATCTGGGTGAAGAAAAAAATATCAACTGCTGTAGTAACCGTAGCTGTCGTACAGCATCTGCTTGATGCCCAGTAGGCTGAGTCTCCCTGGAATATGAGGTTGTGGTCCTTGTGGATGACTGGATTCTTCTATTCTCTTAGAGCAAAAGCTACGTGGTAGTTTCCCACTCTATGTATGTCACACTCCCGATCCGAGATTTTGAATCGAGAGTCATGACAACTGTCGCATACTCATAGAAAACTCTTTCCATAAGCATGCAAGGCATCTTATCATGCTATTCTAAAATAACAGCGGAATAATTAATCAATAATTTAAATTCAAAATATAATGATCTAACTTTTTTTTTTAATATCTCAATAAATTCAACAATAATTCAAAGGCTTTGCATCAAATTCAATAAGCCTTTCAACCTAAAATAAAAGTACGAAGATTCTGCTTCTGATCACTCTTCTATTCATATCTTGTATCATCTTAATTCCTCAACATCTGTAAAAACAGTAAAATAAGAGGTAATGAGCTAGACAGCCCAGTAAGCAACGATCACTTCTCAACAGATTTCATCAGGCATATAAGTAAATAATCATTTATAGAAAATAAGCATATAGAGTTCATCAATTCGAAATCAATTTCAATTATGCAATATAAATCATGCCAAATTCATTTCTTTTTCAAAATTTCAAGTTTCTTTCAAGATTTCAATTTTTTTTGTTCTTCAATTTCTTTTCGTCAACCATGAGCTATGACCACATTTTTCCTGTGGTAGGGTCATAATACCGCGTATCTGCTTGCGGTAGGCTGCGAATCATCTGGCAGCCATGTCCTTTGGAACCGCTGGTCTCGCTGGCGATTTGTCGCTGGTCTCTCTGGCGACATGTCGCTGGTCTCGCTGGCGACATAAACCCTCAGGACAATCAATTGCCAACGTATATGCCCCCATTGGCAGGGTCCTTTACATAGTCAGGTTGTCAATTCATAATGTTTCTTATATCATAATTCTTCATAAATCATGCTTTCATATTCTAATTTCGATAATAAAACATATAAACATGTAGTATCGAAATCAATCAATGTAATGCATCATGAAATCAATATGTTTAATCATGCTTTCATCATAACATTTCAAATAAGATATTTTCATAACAAAATACCATTCATCTAATTCATGCATTGTTTCACAAATCATGTCAGAAGAATACATTATAATTTGTCGATAAATCTAGAAAAAGTGAAACATTACTTACCTCGAACGCACTCCAATAAATCCACATAATTCTATAAATTTTCTTCCAAAAAATTCTGTTCGTAGATCATATCGCAATATTTCATGATCAAACATCCACAATCCTATACAGAATCAATTTCAATAATTAGAAAGAATACGAATACCATATTTCAAAGGTTTAGATTGGGTCCGATCATCTAATTTTATCTAATCAAAATCTAATTAGGACCTAAACGATCCAAAGTTTGACTATCAGATCAAATCGGATTCGAAGTGATAGGACTGAGGTTTCTTCATCGATTTCATAAAATCAAGTAGAGAGAGACAATCAGAGGAGAGAGAATTCATGAGGTATAATTCGAATTGATCAGGTGACACAATCCAACATTACGATTGATCCAATATCTTGATTGGTGAAATCAACATAATCAAATCAAGTCATGACTAGATCGGGATCATGGATGATCAAATCTAAAGATTCATGGTCTAATCAAGGTGGGTGCCAGTACGCTGTCTGACAATCATGGATCAGGATTCTTCATTAGAATCAGATCAGACTTATTAAAAGAAATTTTTTCATTCACTAACCTTTTTTTAGAGAGAGAATCAATCAAGAGAGAGAAAATTCTATAGAGAGAAAATTCTAGAGAGAGAAAACTCATCTTGAATTCTTCAGACAATATAATTCAACAAATTCTGATCGATCAGATCAAATCATGCTAAAATTATCATGTGGATAATTAAATAAGATCATGAGAAATAAAATCTAAAAATACCTGATCTGATCAAAGTGGATGTCGGTGTATCGTCCGACGATCACAGATCAAAAATTCATTACGAGAATCATTTAAATTCATCATCATTCTTCTCAAAATTCTAAAAATCTTAGGAGAGATAATCTAGAGAGAGAATTCTAGAGAGAGAAAGTAGAGAGAAAAAGCCCAATTTTAGAGAGAGAAAATACTAGTTCAGGCTGAAGAGAGAGAGGAAAGAGAGAGAAACTCTCTTTCTCATATTTTATTATTTATATCATTATTTATTAATTTATTATTTTTTTTCTTCTTTTCTTTCTTTTTTTTTTCTCTTTTTCTTCACGGAAGAGAGAGGAGAGAAAATCCTATTTATTATATTATTATATTACTATTATTTTTTTTCTTTCTTTTTTTTTTCTTTTTTTTTCCTTTTTTTTCTTTTCCTTTTTCTTTTCTTTTTCTTCTTTTTTTTTTCTTTTCTTTTTCTTTTCTTTTCCTTCTTCTTCTTCTTTTTTTTCCTTCTCCCGTGGGTTCCTTTTGGGCTGAAACAGGGGACCTTAAGGTCCCCTCGTTGGGTGGCCGGCCGGCGGTGCAACCGGCGTGGGGCGGTCGTATGCAGGAGGGAGTGACTTGCCGATAAGAAGAGGGCCAAACCGGTGGTCGGCGGTGACCACCGGCGACGGCAAAACGGCAAAAAAAGAAAATTCTTCCGCAACAAAATCCGGCGACTCTGGTCGCCGACGAGCGTGCACATCGTCACGGGAAGGAAGGGGGAGAAGAGAGGAAGAGGAGGAGGCTTACCTCCATCACCGGCGAAGCTTTTCTGACGAGAAATTGGATGGCACAGCGACGGGTCTCCGTGAGGAATTTTCGGCGATTGCCGCCGTTTTGCCCCGGGATTTCTCGATGAGAGGAGAGAGGAGGGTTCTCCTCCTTAAATAGAGCCGGAGGAAACTTGTTTCCGACTCCGATTAGGAGCCGGTGAACGGAGGAAGAAGACTCCCTTCGGGAGTTCTTCTCCTCTGTTTTCCTTCTTTTTTTTTTTTTGTTTTGGGCTTTGGATTCGTTGCTTGGGTCGGGCCTCACATTCTTCCCCTCTAAAAGAAATTTCGTCCTCGAAATTTTTCTTGCCTGAGTCTTCAATAGTTTCTTACTTGAATCTCATCCATAAATATTTCAATCTTCTAATTCTTGATATAAATTCATTCTTAAATCATTCCATAAGGAAAAAGTAAATACATCAAATATTGATCTGAACGGAACCATCCATTTTCTTATTTATCAAGATCACCATCTCAAAGATTTTCAATGTTTCAAGATTTCAAATTTATGATCTCATTTCTTATAAAAATCATGTTCAAAATCTCACGACTCAAATTAAAATCAAATCTATCTCTTATGAATAGAAAAAGGTCAATGTCTCTATTCTTGCATAAAAACTTCATTCATCATCATTTATTTATTTATTTATTTATTTCAAAATATTAACCACTCTTAATTTCAACCCATCATAAGATAGGAAAACATACTTCTATGAATCATATGAAGACATCCCAATCAATCAAAATTCAAAAATATTTTCTCTTATTCGTACTTTCAAAGGTTGAAGATTTATCATCTCATTCTCGAACTTTTGATATTTTAATTCTCGATACAACTTCATCATTAAGTCATTTCATAAAGATCAATATCACCATTGTTGATTGAATCAATATCACTATTTTCTAGTCATCGAAATTTTCTTACTCAAACCCTCAAACTCTTAAATATTCTAATTCTTGAAGTAAATTTTATCATTAAGTCATTCCATAATGAAAATCAATAACTCAAAAATTGATCTAAATCAAAACTATATTTTTCTTATAATCAAAATCAATGTCTCTATTCTAAGTAAGTATATCAATTTTCTTTATCTAAACATTAGCAACTCTTAATTAATCAATTCATTATCAAATTAAATTATAAATAACTCCAATCCATCTTTTGTAGAACAATCGTCAATATCAATAGATAACCTCAATCTTTTTCATTTAGTCAGAGAAATAATAATAATCAAAAGAGTTCTAACTTCAAATTTCATTATACCCTGGAGATAATTATTTGAGTATACTAGTCTAAGATCAAAATCATCATTCGATAAACGATCTCAAATTCTTTCTAATAATTAGAGAATTATATAATTTAATTCTAGGATAGAAAAATTTATCTCTAAATATTCTAAATCTAAAATCAAAAATCAAAGGTCCACTCATCCTAGAATTAGGATGCTAATTATTTTTGTAGCATAGTAGGTGGAACCTCTACTTTTGAAAATCATATTAGGGATATCCAAAAATAATTTAAAATTTTAAAATATTATTCTTTCTAATATCAATAAATTTCTTGTATCAAACCATATCATCTATCATAATTCTTTAACTCAAAGGGTCAACATTCCTGACTTACTCAAAGTAGTTCAGATTATCATGCTTCCGCTGCGCACTCTGATCTAACAATCAAAATTTCTTAGGTTCACCAAAAAAAATTTGATCAAATTATTTCTTTATCCTAAAATTTCAAATTTCAATTGAAATCAAAGATTAACTTTTGATTCTCATTCATACCTTTACTGATGTACAATAATCTTGATTAACCCTTGAGTCCAATATCATATTTAAACCATCATATAGATTTACTATAATCAATATGAATCAAATATCAATTCTCATATCAATTCAATTCGATAATTTTCAAACCAAAAATCTTTATAAGTCAAATCAACGAGAAAATCCTTCGATGCTCCACCAAATTTAGACATAATCTGAATATATATGAATTTCAAATCATTATTATTATTTTTTTTCTAAAATTTCTATCATCAGGATCTTCAATATCTATCAAATATCCTTTCATAACAATCATACAAGCTTCAAAAAATCAAATCTCCGTTTAATAGTAGATTCAATTAGGGACCTCATTAACAAAAGCAAAGGAACTCCATATCAATTCCTAAATCTTAAATTTCTAAATTGTAAATTCACATGGATCCCTTAATCTGAAATAAATATAAATCAGATCTTTTATCTTAATCTAAAGATATCAATTTTTCATTAACAACCTCAACAATAATATCAGAAAATCTCTTGATCAACTTAGATACGAAATCTTTAAATTGAAATTTCATACACATCATGTAGTCTCCAAAAGACATAATAAGATCCATTATCTAGATCTAAGGATGATGATTAAAGATTCTAGTACGATGAATATTCTATAACCTCAAAATCAATTTCATCAATAAAAAATAGGCTTCTTTGCAATATCTCCAAATATGCCTTCATCCTAATATGCCACTTTATATATGATCCTCATACCAAGTTCACTTTCGATAAATATTTCAATCAAGCACCATAAAAAAAATAAAAAATTTTCTTAGCCCATTCTGGAACAACATTTTATCGTCAAATCTTTATCTTTCCAATAATAGTCAACTTCTCAACTAGAAGTAATATCATAGTATTATTTTCACATCGAATTGAACTTACGATTCATTTGAATAACCAATGATCAAATTAATAACCACAATGCATAATAAAATTTTATGTCAATCTTTTTGTGATTACTTTCGATCAAGATCTAACTAATCATATCATGATCTATAGATTATCCATCATATTTCAAACTCCATATGTCATAATCTCTTGCGATCCTTTTATACATAATCTCAATATTTAATCAAAAATTTTAAATATTTCTCCCACTACAATCATCAAAGATCTACACTATAATGTCCCTGGTGTCTATCCACTTACACCCATTCTATATCTAATTTTATGTTTCATAATTCATCCACTTATGCTCTGATACCATATTAATTGTCACGCCCCCGACCCGAGATTTTGAATCGAGGGTCATGGCAACCGCCGCATACTCATAGAAAACTCTTCCCATAAGCATGCAAGGCATATTATCATGCTATTCTAAAATAACAGCGGAATAATTAGTCAATAATTTAAATCCAAGATATAATGATCTAACTTTTTTTTTTAATATCTCAATAAATTCAACAACAATTCAAAGGCTTTGCATCAAATTCAATAAGCCTTTCAACCTAAAATAAAAGTACGAAGATTCTGCTTCTGATCACTCTTCTATTCATATCTTGTATCATCTTAATTCCTCAACATCTGTAAAAACAGTAAAATAAGAGTAATGAGCTAGACAGTCCAGTAAGCAACGATCACTTCTCAACAGATTTCATCAGGCATATAAGTAAATAATCATTTATAGAAAATAAGCATATAGAGTTCATCAATTCGAAATCAATTTCAATTATGCAATATAATTCATGCCAAATTCATTTCTTTTTCGAAATTTCAAGTTTCTTTCAAGATTTCAATTTCTTTTGTTCTTCAATTTCTTTTCATCGACCATGAGCTATGACCATATTTTCTCTGTGGCAGGATCATAATACCGCGTATCTGCTTGCGGTAGGCTGCGAATCATCTGACAGCCATGTCCTTTGGAACCGCTGGTCTCGCTGGCGGTTTGTCGCTGGTCTCTCTGGCGACATGTCGCTGGTCTCGCTGGCGACATAAACCCTCAGGATAATCAATTGCCAACGTATATGCCCCCATTGGCAGGGTCCTTTACATAGTCAGGTTGTCAATTCATAATGTTTCTTATATCATAATTCTTCATAAATCATGCTTTCATATTCTAATTTCGATAATAAAACATATAAACATGTAGTATCGAAATCAATCAATGTAATGCATCATGAAATCAATATGTTTAATCATGCTTTCATCATAACATTTCAAATAAGATATTTTCATAACAAAATACCATTCATCCAATTCATGCATTGTTTCACAAATCATGTCAGAAGAATACATTATAATTTATCGATAAATCTAGAAAAAGTGAAACATTACTTACCTCGAACGCACTCCAATAAATCCACATAATTCTATAAATTTTCTTCCAAAAATTCTGTTCGTAGATCATATCGCAATATTTCATGATCAAACATCCACAATCCTATACAGAATCAATTTCAATAATTAGAAAGAATACGAATACCATATTTCAACGGTTTAGATTGGGTCCGATCATCTAATTTTATCTAATCAAAATCTAATTAGGACCTAAACGATCCAAAGTTTGACTATCAGATCAAATCGGATTCGAAGTGATAGGACTGAGGTTTCTTCATCAATTTCATAAAATCAAGTAGAGAGAGATAATCAAAGGAGAGAGAATTCATGAGGTATAATTCGAATTGATCAGGTGACACAATCCAACATTACGATTGATCCAATATCTTGATTGGTGAAATCAACATGATCAAATCAAGTCATTACTAGATCGGGATCATGGATGATCAAATCTAAAGATTCATGATCTGATCAAGGTGGGTGCCAGTACGCTGTCTGACAATCATGGATCAGGGTTCTTCATTAGAATCAGATCAAACTTATTAAAAGAAATTTCTTCATTCACTAACTTTTTTTTAGAGAGAGAATCAATCAAGAGAGAGAATATTTTAGAGAGAGAAAATTCTAGAGAGAGAAAATTCTAGAGAGAGAAAACTCATCTTGAATTCTTCAGACAATATGATTCAACAAATTCTGATCGATCAGATCAAATCATGCTAAAATTATCATGTGGATAATTAAATAAGATCATGAGAAATAAAATCTAAAAATACCTGATCTGATCAAAGTAGATGTCGGTGTATCGTCCGACGATCACAGATCAAAAATCCATTATGAGAATCATTTAAATTCATCATCATTCTTCTCAAAATTCTAAAAATCTTAGGAGAGATAATCTAGAGAGAGAATTCTAAAGAGAGAAAGTAGAGAGAGAAAGTCCAATTTTAGAGAGAGAAAATACTAGTTCAGGCTGAAGAGAGAGAAACTCTCTTTCTCATATTTTATTATTTATATCATTATTTATTAATTTTTTATTTTTTTCTTCTTCTTTTCTTTCCTTTTTTTTCTCTTTTTCTTCACGGAAGAGAGAGGAGAGAAAATCCTATTTATTATATTATTATATTACTATTTTTTTTCTTTCTTTTTTTTTCTTTTTTTTCTTTTTCCTTTTTTTTTTCTTTTCCTTTTTCTTTTCTTTTTCTTCTTTTTTTTTCTTTTCTTTTTCTTTTCTTTTCTTCTTCTTCTTCTTTTTTTTTCCTTCTCCCGTGGGTTCCTTTTGGGCTGAAACAGGGGACCTTAAGGTCCCCTCATTGGGTGGCCGGCCGGCGGTGCAGCCAGCGTGGGACGGTCGTATGCAGGAGGGAGTGACTTGCCGATAAGAAGAGGGTCAAACCGGTGGTCGGCGGTGACCACCGACGACGGCAAAACGGCAAAAAAAAAAAATTCTTCCGCAACAAAATCCGACGACTCCGATCGTCGGCGAGCGTGCACATCGGCACGGGAAGGAAGGGGGAGAAGAGAGGAAGAGGAGGAGGCTTACCTCCATCGCCGGTGGAGCTTTTCCGGCGAGAAATTGGATGGCACAGCGACGGATCTCCGTGAGGAATTTCCGACGATTGCCGCCGTTTTGCCCCGGGATTTCTCGATGAGAGGAGAGAGGAGGGTTCTCCTCCTTAAATAGAGCCGGAGGAAACTTGTTTCCGACTCCGATTAGGAGCCGGTGAACGGAGGAAGAAGACTCTCTTCGGGAGTTCTTCTCCTTTGTTTTCCTTTTTTTTTTTTTTTTGTTTTGGGCTTTGGATTCGTTGCTTGGGCCGGGCCTCACAATGTAACTGGGCCTAGGGCATATATACATACTGGTAGGCATTCTTGAAAGCCTTGCCCTTTAGACAGGGTGTAGTTGCTATGATTGCACTCTCTGTTACATACTTCTCAGAGTGGTCAATGGATAAGTGCAGCACTTTCACCCAGTATTACTTGCTTTCTACCACTTCATCTGGGGAATCGTATGAAATGTTCCATGGTAATTGGTGTTCTAGATGTCAATGGAGGTGCGATTTTTGGCACCATAGAACCTGAGTACCTGAGGCAATCATAAGAGCCTCCCGATGTATGGTAATCATGCTTAAGGAAGTCCCGATGCTTACACAACAAATGCGAAAGGTTTCCAATTCCTCGTCATCTAACAAAGTTAAACGAACCTCTCGAGTCTCCACTAAGCTGGATATACGGCAATGATGATGATGGGTATAAGATCAGGCTTCCTAGTATTAGAAATATTTGATCAGGATACTATCTTCACAGAATCTTTTCGATACCATACATAGTAGCAAAAAAAAAAAAATAAATAAATAAAAATAATCAAATACGTGAATCAGCTAAAAAGATTTGTCTTCACAGGATATGCAAGCTTCACTATGAGAAAAGAGAAAAATTACAAGAGGAGATCACATCCTCAATCCTCATACACCCAATCTCTCCCTCACAAGAAGCTCTCCCTCACAAAAACTCTCTTTCTAGGAAGACTCTCCTGAACTCTTGAAGCAACCGCTGTCTGCTATCTGACAGTCTGTCTGAAGTATTCTGCTCCTGCACTCTATCGGCATCTCGCCTCTGCTGCTCTGGATCCTCTACCGAACAACCAACCACCGTTTCGCTCTCTCTGTTTACCTACAGAGCCTCTTAAAGACCCTAAAACCCAAGCTATATCAGAATCAAACTCCAGATTGGACTTCCATAGCTTCTCGGCTATCCGATCGCACCTCAGATCGAAAACTGACCTTTGGATTGTGTCCCATCATGCCAAATCACGCCTATGATCTCCCTGAAATGGGTCACAGCCATCCGATCGCAATCGTGATCATCCTAAGCCATCCGATCATGCACCGATCCATGAGAACCCATCGTGGACTGCGGGAATTGGCTCTGTAAAACCTCCGATCCATCATGGACCATGAGAAACCTATGGAAAACAGGCGCCCGATCCATGCGCCCACTCATGCACAGCCCGATCCATCATGGATTGGGATATTGTTGGACACCCACATGCGGTCGTGTGCGCCTGCTCCCGCGTGTGCCGCCTGGGCCCAGGCCGCACTTGCGCGGTGCCCGCCTGGGCCTGGGCCACACACTTCTCGTGCCCGCACGTCCGCGTGCTGGGCCGCACACGATCGCATGCTCGCGGCCTCTGCCGGCCCGCCACCGGCCTCCATCGCTCCAATTTTTGTGCCATCTTCTATCAAGTGTATCTACTTCATCCGATCTTCGTTTGGGTTGATCTTAGGCTCGTTGGATTTCTTTCATCGTCTCGGACCTCATTGTAGGCTCAATATGGATCAAATCTCGAGGCATCAAATCCTAACAAATTTTTTCTCGACTCAGCATTCAGCCTCCTCCTAACTCTGAGAGCTTCTGCATCTCCTCACCCCCATGCCCTAGGGCAATCATCTGCTGATCATAGATGGACAGACATAGGAGTCGAGCCAGGTCACTCGATCCTATCTCTATCGTATGCTGTGCTCCTCCAGACCTGAGACCTATTCAGGGTATCATCCTGCGGTAATAGGAATCTCACCTTACGATATTGCCTCTCATCCTCTCGAGTCTCACATCTTGTGTCCGATCCACCTTCACCTGGAGCTCTACCTCGCTTTGGACTCCTCTTGGCTCATAAAGCTCCACCTCGTATTAGACTTCGCGCAACACCTTCAGGATTCCTCCACCAGCTACCGTCCTTTAGCCTCTCGAATTCAGTCTGCTCTGTGAGATAAAATTCTGCTTGAAATCGGATATGTATCGAATCTCTCCAATCTCCTCACTGCACCATCATGTGTCCTCCAGTTGACCATTCCGATGCCTCTAATTGCACAGCTCGATCCATCCGATAGATAAATAGTACTCTCACTGCTCTCCAGGGAGTCAAACTGTTCCTCTCTGCAACATACATAATAGGTGCATGTAGAATCTAAAATTTACTGCTGGAAAGAATTAGATACCTCGTCAGATATCTCCAGGGCATCACCCTCTGACTCGCTACTGGTCGTCGCTGCAATAGCCCTCATCTGATTCGTGAGTTGAGGACAATCTCTGTCTAGATGCCTCAACTCATCACATCGATAACATCTGATCTTGCTCAAGTCCCTCATCCTGGACTCGGACCGTCCTCGTCGTGATTTTCTGTCGCTCCGTCTACCGCCTCCTACTCCTTCAAAAATCACCAAAGCTGAGTTGCCACCTAAGCTCGAAGTTGGATTCTCTCTCCTGAAAATCTTGTTCTAAAGAGTCGCTATAGTGACCTCATCCATTTTGATGATACTCTTCTCTACTAGAAGAGCAGTCACTCAAGACTCATACGAAGAGAAAAGCGATGCTAGCAAGACCAGCACTCTGATCTTCTCCTCAACTTTCTTGCCAACGTTGAGGAGGTCAGTGAGGATCTTCTAGAAGTGGTTGAGATATTTCTGCATACTCTGTCCCTTAATCATCTGCAATTGGTAGAACTGCCTCCAGAGGAAGAGTATTAATGAGAGACTTCATCACGTACAACTTCTCGAGCTTTGACCACAGCATCATCGGAGAAGTCTTGTCAAGTACATAGATCACCACCTCATCCGTTAGGTACAAGCGGATTGTACTCACCATCTGCATCTAGAGCCATCTCCAATCCTGCACCTTCATGATGGTCGGCTTCTCCTCATACAAGAGAGCATCGATAAACCCTTGCTGGATGAGCAAGTCCTTCACCATTGCCTGTCATAAGAAGAAATGCTTTTTCTATCAAATCTGTTGATCTCCATCTTGATTGATCATGTCTTCTCCATCATCAATTTTGCTCATCACCATCGCAATCTACGTCCTGATATCACCTCGCTCTAATACCACTTGTTGGAGAGGTTTGGTCAGGACACCACCTTCACATGATATTTTTGATACGACGCGTCATAGCAGAAAGAAAGAAGAAATAAAATAGAAACAATCAAATGCATGGATCAACCAAAAAAGACTTGCCTCCATGGGGTATGCAAGCTTCACTATGAAAAAAGAAAAAATTACAAGAGGAGATCACACCCTCAACTCTCGTATACCCAAACTCTCCCTCACAAGAGCTCTCCCTCACAAAATCTCTCTCTAAAAAGATCCTCCTGAATCCTTGAAGCGATCGCTGTCCGCTGTCTGATAGTCTGCATAAAGCACTCTGCTCTTGCTCTCTGTCGGCATCTCGTCTCTGCTACTCTAGGTCTTCTACCGAACAACCAACTACCATTTCACTCTCTCTGTTTACCCACGGAACCTCTTAAAGGCCCTAAAACCCAGGCTATATCGGAATCAAACTCCTGATTGGACTTTCGTAGCTTCTCGACCATCCGATCACACCTAAGATCAGAAATCGACCAATGGATTGCATCCCATCACACCAGATCATGCCTCTGATCTCCCTAGGATAGCTCATAGCCGTCCAATCATGATTGCGATCATCCTAAGCCATCCGATCGTGCATCAGTCCATGAGAACCCATCGTGGACCACAAGAATCAGCTCTGGAAATGCTCCGATCCACCATGGACCGCAAGAAACCTATGGAAAACGGGCGCTCGATCCATGCGCCCGCTCATGCACCACCCGTTCCACCGTGGATCGGGATATCACTAGACACCCGCATGCAATTGGGCACGCCTGCTCTCACGCGTGTCGCCTAGGCCCAGGCCGCGCCTGCGCGCATGCCCCCTTGGGCTAGGGCCACGCACTGTGCGCGCCTGCCCATCCGCACGCAGGGCCGCACACTCGTGGTGGGGCTGCACACTTGCGGTCGGGCTGCGCACCGCTGCGCACGGTTGTGCCACCGCGGTCTCCGCTGGCTCGCCGCCGTCCTCCATCGCTCCGATTTTCTATCATCTTTTATCGAGCATATCTACTTCATCCGATCTCTGTTTGGGCTGATCTTAGGCTCGTTGGACTCCGTTCGTCGTCGCGGATCTTGCTGTGGGCTCAGTGTAGATCGAATTTGGAGGTATCAAATTCTAACATCTAGTTCCATATTTCAAGATCAAGAAACTTTGATTATGTCATATAGAAGCGAAGTACGGGACATTTTTCAACAGAGCTTCACTGTTAAGCTAGGAAGCAGCCCACAGATTTATCTGTATCATAATGCATGGATGGGAAACGAACCTCTGAAGAACACTCCCTAATCTCTTCTCATGGCTAACAACCCTCCCTTGAGTGTGGCTGAATTTGCGTGGGCAAGTAGTCAACAAGAATGACTGCTTTAGAAGTCTGATGAGCTCTACGACCTTGAAAGAGTTTCGGATCCTAGTTAGCCTAACTAATGCACTTCATCGCCCTAATATCGCCGATGCCTGGTCATAGATATGGAGCACTACAAGAACTTTCAGCGTTCGTTGTTGTCACTACTTTTTGATCCATGGTAGCATCGCCTCCCTACTTGGAAAATCACCGTATAAACTCCCCATCTAAGAGAAACTAAGATTGTTGCTTTCACACCCTGATCCGAGAATATCGGCCAAGGGTCACGATAATTGCCATATACTTATAGAAAATTCTCTCTATAAGTATGTAAGACATCTCAAACAAATATCAATTAATGCATCATAGTAGAATTAATTTAAATGACTAAAAATCAAAATTTAAATTTATTGACCAAGTCAAAGAATATCCAAATTTAAAAATCTTATAGCAAATAAATCTTCACTAAAAATTTAAAATAACAATAAAAGATCTAAGTTCAATGATATAAATAGTGACAAATCTTGTCTCTAACTTGCTCTCAAATAATGCCCATGTTTGTAATTAAGTATCTGAATCTAAAATAAAAGAGAGATGATAAACTCGATAGTTCAATAAGTAATGAATATTTTAATTAGATATTTTAAATATTATCATAAGATATAATGTTCAAAAAATTATCATAAATAAATATAAGAACATATTTCATGCTAAATTATGTAAATCAAATATTTTAAAATATTCATATGCCAAATATAACCATAAATTCAATTCGAGTCAATAACATATAACTTACAGCCTTAACTATGATCATACAATGAGCTCAATCAGAGTGCCCATGTATAACTCCTATCGATCATGACAGGTCCAGAGAACCAATGCACAACCTCCATTAATATGATTCAGAAAACCAATGCACAATCCCTATTAGTAAATTCTATTAGCAGGGTTCAGAATATAGTTAGTCTGAGAGCTCAAATCCGATGCATATGAAAATATTTTTTATAGGATAACATATATATCATAATTCAAATCAACATATATATATATATATATATATTCCATAACAGATCAATACATCATAATATTTCAAAAATTTTAAATTTTAAATTATTTTCTATTCAAAATATTATTTTATAAATCAAAGACTAATTATTTATTTTTAAAATAAAATATAAATATCTCACAAAATAGTTCATTATTTATCTTTACAAAATAATGAATGAACATATTCAATCATTCTTGAGAGTGTCCTTTAAAATCTATTATTCAAAATATATTATTTTATCAATTTAAAGCCATGATTAATAAAAATCTTAAGTTTCAAAATCCTTACAAGGCTGATAGAATCAGTTGTTAGATGTGTCCCTTAGAAGCAAAGTTGGCCGACATATGTACCTTTCTAGTGGCTTAATTTTATAATTGAATAAAATAAATAAGATTAATTTTTATTCATGTTGAGTCATGCATCTATGAATCGTCTAAGAAATAAATAAGATGATGACATATATTCTCAAAAATTAAGAATTTGAGGTATGTATCATTAGTCATTAATTTAAATACTTTCAATCGAAGAATCATCATGAAGATGGTGATTGATCCAATAAGATTGGTAAACGGATTATTTTTTC